>NC_088170.1:14120796-14260895 GCF_028769735.1 Zonotrichia leucophrys gambelii | reverse complement strand
AACCTTCAAACAACTTGGCTTTTTGCAGATTTCCTTCTACAGCCATAGGAGGCTAAAAACAGTTGTCCTTGGCTTTCACACCAGACTTCCATTCCTCCTGGCTTTGGATGTCATGGCCTGGACATCAGGCAGTGGCAGAGAGACACAAATTAATTGCCAGTGTTACATTTCTAGCAGGACTTACATGGGAGCGTCCAAGACAGGGTGAGGGCCACTACAATGGGAACCAGGACAACAACCAGGACAGACACTTGTGTTCTGGAACAATGGCTTTGACCTACAGAGGGACAGAAACATAAAGATCAGGGAAAGAGCTGGACAGAAGCCCCTTTGCCCTGCATTCCAAGGTGCCTTTTCAGGCTCCCACTGGGACTCTGGAGCATTCCAGATCTGCAGGCTGGAGCCAGGCTCAATGTCCTGGTGCTTCCCCACTGGCTCTGGAGCCCTGTGCTCAGGGAACTGAACAGATCCCAACCTGCCATGGGATTGAGGACATGGAAAAGCTGGAGAGCCGTCATTCAGGAAAGGGAGATGGATCCAGCCTGTTTCAGGAAGTGCAGAAGGTGCTTAATATGCAAAATTGTAGCTGGTTTTATAGAAGAAGAGCAACCCTGCATGCCAGCCAAGCAAAGCAGGGAATTCATTCCCCACTTGCCATGGGCAGGCAGGGTTTCAGCCAGGCCCAGGAGAGCAGCTTCCATCCCAAGGAACAGTGGCTTGGGAAGAGTGAATTTCCTGGAGAACTGCCAAACTGGGTTAGTGAGGGGGCTCTGGCAGTCAGAATTTTGTCTGGGTGTGAGTCAGAGGCACCATCCATCAGAGCTGGATGGTCTTTAAAGAGCACTGCCCTGTGACCTAGAAGGGATCTGGGATCCCTGATGCCAACACTTTGCATTTTCATCCTGTCTGATGAAATTACATGGCAGTAATTAAACTGAGTTTCCAGCACTGAAACAATTTAGACTTATAAAAATTAATTCAATAACAGATATTATTCATTCTTCAAACCTGTCTCCCGGATCCAAGGGAACTGGCTGCCATTCTCTCCCATTGAAGCTGCACTGGGAACATTTTTTTGGTCTCCCAAGATTCTTTGTGTAATTTGGTATCAGAGGTGCTTCATGCAGAGGTTTTTGTGTGAGGCCCTTGGTGTCATTGAGTTTCTAAACTTAATTTCCATGATTTAGTCAGAATCTGTGATGGATTGTGGGAGTGTCTCCAGTTTGCTCAACTATCAAAGGATGGAAAGTAATGAGCAAAACCATCTGAAATTTAAAAATGATTCCTTGAAAACTTTCAAAGGAAGTACCACATGGCTCTGATTCTTTTTTCTAGATGGAGATGATGATGTTTTCTTTTTCTAAAAGATAATGTGTTGTTATAAATTGGATATGCATGTAGAAATTGAGCAAAAGGCTTTTATTTGAATAAGGTGAAAACAAGTGCCTTTAAGATGTAACTTTGAACTTTGCTGTCTTTTTCAAATGACTTTTTACTCTTAATTCTTTTAAGAATTTTGGTGTCATATCTTGAAGTCATAAAAAGTTATCTTCTCCTTAAATATTTTCATATATCACAATGGAAAGGCCAGTAGTTATTATCTGCTTTTGTTTCATCAAAACATTTGTATAATGAATTCTTCACAGTTTGAACATTGTCAGTTTTCAATTAGGTTTGTTCTTTTTTTTCTGTTGCAATTTTAAACTTTCAAACCTCTTGATTCTCTTACACATTTCCTCTTACAGCCATGCTGGTTTAAAACCTGCTGTCCTTTACCTTCACACCAGACTTCTCTTCCTGCTGGCCTTGGATGTCAAGGCCTGCACCTCAGTCAGTGGCAGAGAGACACAAATTAATTGCTCTTATTGCATTTATAGCACTTACATGGGAGTATCTGACACACAACAAGGAGCAGGAGCACGATTATCTCAGTGACCAGGACAGCAACTCGTGTTGTGGAACAACAACTTCTTCCTAGAGACAGACAGAAACAAGTAAAAATTATGGCAACACTTGGAATTATCCACCTTTGCCCTGCATTCCAAGATGCCATTTCAGGCTCCCACTGGGACTCTGGAGCATTCCAGGTTGGCAGGCTGGAGCCAGGCTCAATGTCCTGGTGCTTCCCCTCTGGCTCTGGAGCCCTGTGCTCAGGGAACTGAACAGATCCCAACCTGCCATGGCTTTGAGGAGAGGGGAAAAGCAGGAGAGTCCTCCAAGGCCTGGATTGCAGAAGGACACACAGAGGGTGGGTGGGTGACAGAGGGAGCTGCCTGAAGGAGAGGGGGCTCAGTAAAGAGGAGCTCAAACGGGCTGCTCTGAGAGAATGGGATCCAGGCAGGATGGTTGGCTCTGCAGGAAACATTCAGCAGAGAAGGTCATGGCAGAGAAGATGAATCAATCCCTTGTGTCAGGATTGACTGAGTCAGAACTGGGCAGATCTTTCAGTTCAAGGCAGTTCCTTGTGAGGAGCCACAAGGACTGTAAAAGGTATGGCCTAAATACAACATGGCTGTACTAACACATCCCAAGTGATACTGCTGGCAGATAATGCTGGTTTTTAATCCCACTCTTAGAGCTCTCTTTCCACATGGGCACTGGGAGGTAACAGATCTGATGTGAATTCATATTAAGAAAATAAGAAGAAAGTTCTAGAGGATCTCTGGGAACATCAGCTCTGCTGTACTAGCACACACCAGCAAAATGGTTTAGGTTTGAATTGACCTTTTCACATCCCTGAGCCCAGCTCCCCTGCTCAGGGGTTGGCCAGAGCAGGATGTCCAGGACCAAGCACAGGCAGGTTGGAATATCTCTGGGATGGTGACTCTACAGCTTCTGGCATTAGGAATTCCCTGAGGGAAGGCCCAGGAAGTCCCTGAGGGAAATGTGAGAGTATTGCTTGTGAAACTATGACAGCAAAGTATCTTCAATGCCCTTTCTCTTCTTCCTCATCTCCTGTTGTTCACTTTTCCCTGCTGGTCTCTGAATGTCCCATTCAGTTCACAAATGGGGACAATGGTTAAAGTGTGGAAGCCTGAAAACTGCAGATCATGCTAAATGTGGAGGTGTGACAGAGATATGGGATAAATGCAAGCCAGCAGGGAAGAATGCACATGGAGAAGTGTAAAGGTTAATGATGTGGGCACAAAATAAGACATAGCATGTTCCATATTTCTGTAACACTCAAACCCATCCTGCTGCCCAGCACTGAGCCCCCTTGGTTCTATCTCCACACAAAGATAACATTTACTATCAGTTCAAGTGCATTCTGCTGGGTTATGGAATTAATGTCAGTACTTTGTTGTACTTTGTGGTTTTCCTTCTGAACAAAATCCTGACAGAGTTCCTTTGTGTCTGCCTTAACCATTGTGGTGGTTTGACCAATGTGGTGGTTTGACCAGGAAGAAGTGGGAATTCTGGGAAGCTGTGGTCAAACCAATGAAGGTTTTGAGTTTGAGACTGGCACCTGGTGTAGCCAGTGGGCTTTGGACACACCTCCGAGAATACACAGGGGTTAAAAAGCAGGGCACTGCCCCTGGCAGGCTCTCTTGGGACATGGCGGCGAAGAGGTCAGATCTCTCCCCCGTCCAGACCGCTGCTGCTGGGCGGGGGAGGGGCAGCCACGTGGTAGGCCCTGGGCCTGGACAGAGATGGGAGGTGAGGAGGCTTTCGAGGATGGAAGGGTGGAAAGATCCCAGAGAGTCAGCCCTTGGGCAGCCATTCCCGCCCCCCCAGGAGAGAGAGAGAGAGAGAGAGCCGGCGACACCGAATGTGATAGCAGCCGGCCCAGGAGGAGAAGGGGGGGGGAAGAGTGCCCGGCCAGAGCGGCAGCGTGTGTGGGAGTGCCGCAGACTGAAAGTTTTAACCCCTTTCTTTCATGATTGGGGCCTTGCAAAAATGCTAATCCTCCTCGAAGCTGAATAAGAAGGGAGATAAGAGATGAGATGAGACAAGGACCTGGCCCGAAGAACGTGGAGATGATTGAATGGGGAGAGATGATTTGGAGTGGCCTTTTGGCTGGACTTTTCTTGTGGCCATGGACTCAGTTGTTCCTGTGACACAGACTGCACTTAGGGGGAAGCAGTGGCTCAGAACCAGGAGGGTTCATCGTGAGGACCCCCCGGCCCCAGGGGGTTGGAAAAATATGGGGGGGACAGATGTCCCAAAGCAGAGACTGTGCCTTTTTGGAGTGAGACAAGGCATCCTTGAAAGACAACCCTAAAAGCAGCTCTGGTCCATGCGTCAGTGGTGAGAGCACTGGGCATGGAAGGAAGATGTCACAAGCGGCAAAAGGACTTTTTCCGGGCGGGGCCGAAGTGACAGGGAAGCACACGAGGTTTCAGTGTGTTTCCAGGGGAAGCCTATGGAACAAGAAGGACTCCTTTCCTCTTCATGAACTGAAGTTTGAGTATACTAAAGTGTCGTGCCAGGCTGGGCAGTTGGTGTTTTGGGAGAATGTATCGGATTGGGAAAGTCAGGTAGTGGGGAGGAGGAAAGTGGTTTTTGTAAGGTTTTCAATTTTTTTTTTCTTTTCCTTATAGTTTTTCCCTATTTTCCTGTAGTTTAGGTAATAAAGTGTTCTTTATGTTTAAGCTAAAGCCTGTTTTGCTTATTCCTGGTCACATCTCACAGCAGACACCAGGGTGAGGGCATTTTCATGGGGGGCACTGGCTCTGTGCCAGGCTCAAACCATGACAACCATCAATCCAACAGGGGCTTCTGGACACTCCCTTTGGAAAGACAGAGGGTTGCCTACCTGGTGCCTCCTCATGGCTGGGGGGTAACTCTGTTGATTCCTCTTGGCTGCTGGGGGACAATGGTGCTGAGACATTTTGGCTGCTGGAGGTCAGTGCTGTTGAGTCCTGTTGGCTGCCTGCTGCTGGACCATGCAGAAATGAGAATACAATTGTTATTGCAATGACTGTCCCCTGTGCCAGGCACTGTCAGAGCCCTGCTGGACCTCTTTGGCTGCCCCATCACACAACACAAAATGCCAACTCTGCCTCTTTGCTCACTCCTGGCAAACAGCCCTCAAAGCTGCAGCACACACCAAGGTGTTCCCTTCCCAAGGGCCAAAGCCCAGAACTGACCCAGAACTGCTCCAGCCCTTCCCAGAGCAGAGGTGGATGTGAGGCACAGCACACAGGGAGCCACAGCAATGAGAGACAAACCACAGCAAGTCCAGATTTTGTGCTCCATTAAATGCAGCCAATTTCACCTCCTTCTGTTGTCTTGGTTTATTATTTCTTTTGAATTTGTCCTTGCTCTGGTATTGCACATTTTATACACATCAGAGCACTATCAGCTAAGTTCCCTGAACTCTTTGCATTGAAAAACAAAAAGCAATTACCCAAATGAAGCCTATGCTTTACACCAAATACATGAAAGTTTTTAGCATTTTTTCACCATGGGTAGCTCTGAGTAGTTGGGAGACTCTGGGATTTGAGTGTGATTGGCTGTGGAAACCCTTCAGACTTATTCAATGATCAAATTATGGAAAGAGAAAATGAGAAATATCTGACAGTTAAAACTCATTCCTTGAAAACTTTCAAAGGAAGTGCCATATGGCTATAATAATTATTCATTTTTCATGGAGATCAGAATGTTTCTGTTCTATGGAATTAATGTGTCTTTCTAGGTAGCTCAGAGATTGTTATGAGCTCAGTGATATCTCTGCAGACACTGAGCACAAGGCTTTTATTTCAGTAACGTGACAAAAATACCTTGAAGGTGTAACTTTGCTGTCTCTCTCAAAGGAGCTTTTATTCCTAATTATTTTAAGAGTTTTGGTGTCACATCTGGGTGCCATGATGCAATATCATCATCTCAAAATATTCTCAAGGATTGCAATCAGATCAAGGTCATGCATGATCTGATCTTGACTTGTTTCTTCAAACCATTTCTATCATGAATCATGCAGTGTTTGAACCTTGTCACTTCTCAATTGGGTTTTGTCTTTTTATCTCCTGGATTTTAAAACTTTCAAACCACCTGGCATTTCTTTCACAGATTTCCTCTCACAGCCATGAGTGGCTGAAAACTGCTGTCCTTTGCCTTCACAGCAGACTTCCATTCCTCCTGGCTTTGGATGCCATGGCCTGGACATCAGGCAGTGGCAGACAGACACCATTTACGTGCCAGGGTTCCATTTCCAGCAGGACTTACCCGTGCTGAGTGTCAGATACAGGGCTATGGCCAGCAGGAGGATGATCACCAGCAGGACAGCGAGCAGAGCAGCAGCTCGTGCTCTGGAACAATGGCTCTGACCTACAGAGGGGCAGAAACATCACGGTGTGGGGAGCAGCTGCACAGAGCCCCTTTGCCCTGCATTCCAAGGTGCCTTTTCAGGCTCCCACTGGGACTCTGGAGCATTCCAGGTTGGCAGGCTGGAGCCAGGCTCAATGTCCTGGTGCTTCCCCACTGGCTCTGGAGCCCTGTGCTCAGGGAACTGAACAGATCCCAACCTGCCATGGCTTTGAGGAGAGGGGAAAAGCAGGAGAGTCCTCCAAGGCCTGGACTGCAGAAGGACACACAGAGGGTGGGTGGGTGAGAGAGGGAGCTGCCTGAAGGAGAGGGGGCTCAGTAAAGAGGAGCTCAAAAGGGCTGCTCTGAGAGAATGGGATCCAGGTACAAAGCCACTCTTTACTAAAAGCTAGAGATCAGTACCTG
The DNA here is from genome assembly GCF_028769735.1 of Zonotrichia leucophrys gambelii. NCBI lineage: Eukaryota > Metazoa > Chordata > Aves > Passeriformes > Passerellidae > Zonotrichia > Zonotrichia leucophrys. Next base: position 14,254,226 of record NC_088170.1, on the reverse strand, counting down.
GGAAGCTTTGTGCACAAAATAAGAAAAGAGTTGGTAGATATTTTCCAAAATTCACAAGAGAAACATTAAAATGTCATTGAAAATGCATAAAACTTGAAATTACAATGAAAGTGAACATTTATTCAGGTGACATCAATTGTGGTTTCCTGTCGAGATCGCTGTGAATCCCTCGGTCAAAGAGGTTGAAAAACCATTTCCTGGGATATTAATAACTCCACACATCTAAAAAGAAATGTAGAGGCTTCATACCTTGTGCAAAAGAAAATGCATTGGATGGCAAGAAATAATTTCTGCCAGTGTGAAAGCAGGGTTATAAAGAAAGGGCAGAAAAATGAAAATGAAATAGAGAGACACATAGCATGAATTCTCTTAATTTTTAGTATGCATTTTTATGGCAGATGTTGCAAAACCAATGCAAACATACATGCAACCATTTTAAACTCATTAAAGAAAGAGAAATCCTTGGTTGGAATTTTGTGAACTTTTTGATCCCAAATCAGACTAAAGCTGTCCATGAAACATTTTTTCACACTGGTGCATTCAAGCAGTTGGCACAGCCAGAGCAGGAGGAGAAGCCCCCAGGCAGTGCCTGCTGTGCTCAGGGAGCAGGAGCAGCTGTGCAGGAGACTGCTGTGAGCACCAGCAACAGCAGCCACTCCATCCTGAGCAGTTTGCTGCAGCAGTCTCAGTCTGCTGGGGGACAACAGGCCAGGGCCAGCAGCAATGGATGTTCAGCTCTGGAATGCTCTCCAAAATGGATAAAAAGGACTCTCAATCTCACCCCAGAGACACTGCCTCACACCTGCACCTTAGCAAGAGAAAAATAGATCTCCCAACAACTTGCCTTTGTAAATATCAACAGCCCTCTCTGGACACTCCACCTGCAGTTTTGCAGCCCTGGCCCTCATGTTTCCCTTGGGCTCTTTGGGGCTTTGGTGCTGCAAGGAACTCTCTCAAGAGATGTGGGAGAGAGAGTGGAGAATGCAAAGAAAGCTCAGTGCCCAGCACTGGACCTACCTTGGCCATCAGGGATGGTGTGTAGCCTGGCTCTGGGTGGTTCAGGCAAGTTCAGGTCAGAGTCAATGACATTTTCTGCCATTCTGGTTCCACTCTGCTCTCTTCTGCCTCGGCTGTTGTGACAGTGACACTCTGGGCTGGCCACACTCAGAGCTCCCTCCCCTCTCCAACCTTCAGCAGGAAGTTCTTGACTCTTCCGGTCACACCTCAATGTCTAATTGAAGAGAAGTCTATTCCTATTTCATCTTTGGAAGGCTCATGGTTTTGTGTCAGCAACATGAGGAAATACAAGTTCATTGTCTCCATGATGTTTTCTGAAAAATCCCTTCCCCAGGATTTCTTCTGGGAAGTTGAGAAGCCTCAGAAAAGAATGAAAACAATCAGACTCTGTGGAGTCAGTCACGAGCTTTCATTATCATACTTGTGAAGCCTTCTGAAGTCTCCCTTCTCTTTCTTTAGTATGGTTTTAGTATATAATTTTTTTTTAATATAATATAATAAAATTATTGTTGAAGATTGCAAGACAAGACGTTTTCAATTACCGTCTGTATGGCAGATTGTCTTTTGTCAAGTGAGCAGTTTGCCTTGACTCTCTCTCTGAGTGACCACAATCACTCCTCCCTCATGAGAGGACATCTGTCGATAACAGGCATTGAATGTCAGTGTATGACTGATAAGAACTGTAACATCCCACGGTGAGATACCCCGCCCAGAAGGAGGAGCCAAGCATTGCTACCCAGATATAATCCAGAGGTTTTGATACACCAGGATGGATTTCTCCACTGGAATCTCCAGAGGAACAGCAGCTGCCTCTTTCTTCAGAGGAAGAATACATTCTTCTCTACAGGGACCCCTGCTCCAGCAGAACCCCACCTGACACTTCAGGAGGACTGCAGCCACATTTCCAATTGGTCTGCTACCAACACCCTGACCTGCAGGGTGTCAGGTAGGGGTCTGACTCTGTCACTGTTGATCTAGTGTACTGCATTGTTTTATTTTATCCTTTTATTCTTTTTTTTCCCTATAAAAGATCCGTTATTTACTGCTCCCATATTTTTGCCAGAGAGCCCCTTAATTTAAAATTTATAGAAGTTGGGTGGAGTGGGGAGGGTTTGCCTTCTCCACTTCGGGGGAGGCTCCTGCCTTCCTTACAAGACTCCTGTCTTTTCAAACCAAGAAAATTCTAAATCAGCCTTCTGAGAACGTGGAGACAAATTGTCAACCCTCACCTCATCCTGGGAACCTCACAACACCACAGTTCATGGTTTCCCTGAGGTCGCCTGTGTTGGGAAGTGGTTCTGGACTGGAAGTGTCTCGAGTTCCCAAAGCTTCACCCACCCACACACAAGCACTGCTTTGTGATTTGAAAAGAAAAGTTTTATTCCATGCAATGGAGAGGAGAGGAACTGTACAGGAGCCCAGCAGTCAGCCCAGACACCTGAGGGCAGCTCTCTGGGGGGACCCAGAGCACATCCATAGAGCTGCTCTGACCTGTGAGCAATCTCCAAGGAAAAGAGGGCAGAGCACTGTGTTGCCATTCCCTGTGGGTCACTCTCATGCTCCTCGCCAGCTCCTTCACAGGTCACTGTGGATTTCATTGTCCTGTTTTCTGTCCAGCTCAGCTTCTCTTGGGACTCTGTTCTCCAGGCCTTGCTGCTCTCTGCTGGCCTCCCTCCTGTGCCCTTCCCCAGCAGATCTGAGATCTGACATTCCTTCCCTTCCCCACACAGGACTGGGGCTGATTTTATGCCCAGAGCTGTGCTGCTGTAGGATCCTTTCCCTTGGGCTGATTCCCATTCCCCTCACAGGCTCTGGGATCCTGTGTGCTCTTGGAAGCGTCTGGGATAGGGGAAGGTTTATCCACACCTCGACCTCACTTTCTCCTGTCCATCCTGGCGAGGAGTGGGGTTGCCCTTCCCTCCAGGATCCCAGGCAGAAATCTGTGCTGCCCTTCCCTTGTGGCTGCAGGCAAGGCCAGGCTGTGGCCAGGTGGGGAAGGCTCTCCTTGTGCCCAGACAGGGCTGGGAACACAGGGCTGGGGATGGATGGGACTTGCAGATGAGTCAGGATGTGTTTTTGGGATCACCCCTGTGCTCAGGCTGGACTCCTGTCCCCTGGCAGTGCCTGCCTGGCAGTGCTACCCCTGGCATGAGACAGTGCCAGAGTGCTCCTGTGTGCCAGGGCCAGCTCTTCCAGAGGGGATCCATCCAGGCTCAGGCAGCAGCAGGGAAAGGCTGGGCTGAGCTCAGCCCCGAGGCTGGGGAGAGGCTGCAGGAGAGCCTGGGAGCAGAGACTGTGCAGCTAAAGGGAAATGGGACACATCCCATCCATGGTTCCTACAGGAAGCTGGGCAGAACAGATCAGCCTGCACATGTTGGCTTTAGCTCTCCTACAGTTGCCTGTTGGAAATTGTTGCAGCTTTTTCACACATATTTTGTGTTGTTGTGTATCCACCACAAGGTGCAGCGTGTACTTCACCAAATCCAATCACTGTGCAGAGATACTCACGGTAAGATCCAATTATACGGAACCTGAATAGGGAAAAAAAGTCAAATTTGGTTCCATTCCTGACATGCAGTGAAAGGCAGAGTGGCACCTGGCCTGGCTGCTAAGCTCTGTTACTGCCACTGGGTATAGGAACTGCCTTGCTGGAATCCCCCTCCCATTCCTCACTGCTGTTCCCACATCTCCACAAAAGGTTCTGGGCAATGCTTTCCCATCCAGAAACATTCCCCTGCTTTGATCCCCTCCAGCCAATGGTGCTGACATCCCCCTCTCTCTCTTGTCCCTGCCTCCTGTGTCCTTCCTTTCCCCATGGAGCTGCATCCAGGCAGATCCTTCCTTACCCAGCAGAACTCCAGCTGTGTCCTCTCCTGCCATCCCTACAGGACAGCCCTGTGTTCCCTGGCCCTGCAAGGCTCCCTTGCCTTGGCCCAGGCTTGTGCTGAAGCACCTGCACCTCCAGCAATCAGCTTCCCCCACAGCACAGTCCCTGATCTCCCTTGGGCTCTCTGCTCTTTACTCTGCCTTTGGCATTTTGCTCTTCCCAGACACTGCATGGCAGGGACTTGCTGGAAGGAGCTCACATGGCTGGGTCATGTTCCACGTTGTTGATCCACTTCCACTTCCGCTCCTCTGGAGAGCGCGTGAGACCGAGTAAGTAGTAGTTATGTCTTGATTGTGAGAGCAGGTACCTCTGGAAAGGAAGCCAACAATGGGAACACATGACAATGACATTTTCTTGAGTAGAGGCACAGAAGGCTCAGGGCTAAACAGCCAGCACAGGGAGAGTGCAGTGTGCATCCAGCCACAGCACCTCTGCCCACTGCTCCAGAGATTGCATTTCTCCCTTTTGCCGGCCCCTTATGAATACATATACAATAACAATCACAATAACAATAACAATAACAATAAATAACAAATAAAAGAATATATCTGTGGGGCCATTACAGGTGCAACTTGGAGGTTAAGAGTTGTGACTTGATAGCTGGGGACACTTTTCCCTTTGGATGGGGGTGGCAAAGCCTTTTCAGGTTTTGTCCCAGCCATGGCTCTCCCAAAGAAGTGTCTGCTCAAGCTCCATGGCCTGTGTGCTAAATCCCTGGAAAAGCCCAGCCAGCTGGGCAGGGACTTTGCTCCTTGCCATGGGACCAGGCACAGGAGCTTCCAGGGACAGCACTGCAAGGCCCAGGAGGCCTCTCCCTGTGCAGGCCTTTGCTGCTACTGCCAGGCCTGGGCTGTGCATGGCTGGCAGCAGGTCCCAGAGCCCAAGGCCATGGGACAGGGGCTGGCACAAGTGTCACTGCTGAGCCCTTGGCCAGGCAGCTCCAGCCCCCCGAGCAGCTGCCCCAGGAGTTGGATCTCACCAGCTCTTCCCTGCTGTCAATGACCACCAGGTCTGAGCCCATGGCAGTGCATTCTGCACGGGAGGCATTCCAGTCCATTGCTTTCCTCTCTGGAGAAAAGAAGTAGCATTTTCTGCCATGTTTCTTCCATGCTGTGGGGCAGACTGCAGAAGGGAAGAAGAGGTGTGTAAAATCCATGTTGACACTGACCAAAGGATGCCACAACAATGGAGAGATAGAGAGGACATTCCAGCCCCAGAAATGCCTGTGTGCTCCTGCTGAGCATTGTCAGCAGAGCACCAGGGATCCCCCAGAGCCTCTGGAGCTGATGGCAGCCCAGAATCAGCAGGCAGGAGCCAGACTGGGAGCAGCAGCACAGCAAACATGATCCAGCCTTGCCCAGATTTGCTCAGGGCATACAGAGAAATGCTTAGGGCACAAAGCAGCTCCCAGATCCCCACAGTCTGGTCTGTCTGATGCAGAATTGGGCAGCAGAGGTGCCACTGGCAGCACCAACATTTGTGTGCATTGCCAGGCAGGGCAGCAGGAGGAGCAGGGAGGGGCAGCTGCAAAGGGGATGGGATTCAGGGAGACAGGGCCTGCAGGAGACACTTTGGTTGGGGATCCAGCAGCTCCTGAAGGGCAGCCTGGAATTGCTCTGAGGTCACAGGCTGGCAGTGGAGGGGCCTTGGGAAAGCAGCACAGGCACATTGTCCATCCTGCTCCCTGCAGGGCTGGGTGCCTGAGGGATTGTTCCTCCTGTGCCTTCCCTGCCTCCCACTGCTCTGCTCTGGCAGCACAGAGGCATCAGCTCTTCCCTGGGGAACAGGAATGCAGAGCTGAGCCTGCACTGCTTCCAAAGGAGCTGCAAATGCAAACCCTCCATGGGCTCCAGAGCTCATCCTGGGAGTGTCCCAGGGTGAGGTTTGTACTCCTGACATGGCAGAGGGGTTGTTTGTGTTCCTTCTGAACAAAATCCTGAGAGAGTTCCTTTTCTGTCCCCTTTAACCATCAATCCAACTAACTTCTGGCAACTCCCTTTGGAGAGACAGAGTATTGCCTACCTGTTGCCCTTTCAGGGATGAGGGACAGTGTTGTTGGGTTCTCTTGCTTGGTGGGGGACAATGTTTTTGGGTCCTGTTGGTTGGTGGAGGACAATGTTGTTGTGTCCTTTTGGGTGGTATGGGACAATGTTGCTAGTTCCTCTTGTTTGTTGGAGGACGTGGTTTCTGAGCCCTTTTGGCTGCCTGCATTTGGACCATCTGGAAATAAGAACACAAGTTCTGCTTGCAAGGAATGACTACTGTGCCAGACACTGTCAGAGCTCTGCTGCACCTCTCTGAGCCCCCGTCACCCAACACAGAATGCAAACTCTGCCTCTTTGCTCATGGGTCTACTATAAAAATCATAACATGGTCGGGTTCCACTGAATTAAAGGCAACACTTGAGTTCATTTACACAAGTTATATCTTGATAACAGTTTATTTGGCAAAAGAAGACCCTATGGAAAATTCATACAAAACTAAAACTTAGCATAAACTTGTAGCATCCCATAAACTCTCTCAGTCAATTCCCAAGTCCTCTGCCCTATCAATGGCGCTGACTACTTACCATGGAAAAAGACAGACTCCCACATGGATGTCCCCTGGTTTCCCCTTTCCCTGTCCCCTCCTGGCTGACATCCCCTCCCCTGGATACTGATCCCCTTTGCCCTGCCCTCAGCTCTGCTCCCCACACCTTCCCCTTCTTAAGCTGTGGTCCTCTCTTTCTCACTGGTCCCCTTCAGCCTCATGCTTCACTGGAATAAAACATTGCAGAAAGAGCCTTTCTTGGCTCTCTGGCTGAGCCAGCTGCGGTGAGTGTTGGGTGGGGTTTGGCCATGTTGTCTGAATGCTGACCCAGCCTGCTTTTCTACAGCACAGCTTTGTTGGGAACAGATAATAGGCAGCAGCACCCACCACTCAACACCTGCATTTTTATAAACTCAAAATGCACCAGTTTTGATTTGGAGCAAAGTGAAACTGTGTGCTCTTGAACTTAAAAGCTACCTTGATTTCATTTCTCAGGTTTGATCTAGATCTCAAGTTACTTGGGAGTATTTTTTCAGGTCTGTAGCAGTTCGGAGACAGAACTGAGCCTCACAAAAGAACGATAACTAAACTAACTGGATCTAAGTGTAAGAACTCCTCTTTCAATGTTAAAATTAAAGCTGTATTAAATGCTAATGACACCTTTTATTTTCTGTTGGTTCATTATTTGTTTTTAATTTGCCCCACCCTTTGCTGTTTGACATTTATAAATGTCTGGGCACTGTCAGATATCAATCCTGGACTCTTTGCCCAGAAAAAGAAGAACGACTTGCCTCCCCCAGCCCTGTTTTTTAAGTTCCAAGGATCAAAGTCTTCCCCATGTGCATCTCTGAGCAGGTGGCAAACTGTGGGACTTGAGAGTGATTGGTTGTGGAAACTTCTCAAGCTTTCTCAGCTATGAAAGGACGGAAAGAAACAAGCAAAACCATCTGAAATTTTAAAATGGTTCTTTGAAAACTTTTAAAGGAAATACCAATTGGTTCTATTATTTTTTTTTCTGATGGAAGTAAGATTTTTTTTCTACAAAATATAATTTATCTTTTTATGTAGCTCAAAATATGTTATGATCTTCAGGAAACTCCTTTAAGATGTGATTTACTTGCCTCCTTCAAATGAACTTGAATTCCTAATTATTTTAAGATTTTTGGTGTTATGGACATCTTGGTCTCATGATACAACCTCATCACCTTGTGGGATTCTCACAGTTAGCAATTGTATTACTGGTAGGCATTACAAAATCTCACCTTGTTTCTTCAAAACATTTATATAATTAATTCTTCATCATTTGAATATTGTCAGTTTTTCATTGGGATTTTGGCTTTTTTATCTGTTGGAATTTTCAACTTTCAAAACCACTCAATTCTCTTGCACATTTTCTCTTACTGCCATGCTTGGCTAAAAACTGCTGTCCTTTGCCTTCAAACCAAACTTCTGTTCCTACTGGCTTTGTATGTCATGGCCTGGACCTCAGTCAGTGGGAGAGAGACACAAATAAATGGCTGTTATGACACTAACAAAAGAACTTACATGTGATTATTAAAGATACTGCCAGGACCAGTATGAGGATTATCACCACCAATATGGCAACACGTTTTCTGGAACAACAGCTTTTACCTAGAGAGGGGCAGAAAAATAAAGATTAGGGGAACAGCTGGACAGAAGCCCCTTTGCCCTGCATTCCAAGGTGCCTTTTCAGGCTCCCACTGGGAATTTGGGGCCTTCCAGATCTGCAGGCTGGAGACAGGCTCAATGTCCTGGTGCTTCCCCACTGGCTCTGGAGCCCTGTGCTCAGGGAACTGAACAGATCTCAACCTGCCATGGGATTGAGTAGAGGGGCAAAGGAGGAGAGGCCTTGCAGTCAATGCCCTCCCTCTGCTTCCTCCTCTCCTTTGTTCACTTTCCCTGCTGCTGGGGACAGGAGCCTGGGCTCAGGGGGTCTGGGTGTGCCCCATCACATCCTTCTATTCCTTTGCCAGGAAAGCCAACAAGTGTTCAGGGGCACAGGATGCAACTCCTCAGCTGTCCCTGCCCTGAGTGTGGAAAGCAGACAATTGTATCCTCCTGCCTCCTCATGGTTTGGTGTCACTGCATGTTTGGGGCATCAGCCCCTCTGCTCTTCTTGTTTAAATTCCCATCACTTTATCACACAGCTAAACTCACCTGATGATTTGCAGCTTGTTGCAGCATTTGTGTCTTGGGCTTTCACTTTCACTTCTGCATAGGTACAGCCTGAGCCTGGGAACCAGAACAGAGCACAAAGAGAGCTGAGAATCAATTTAAATTAAATAAAAATGACTGAAATTGTGAGAAATGCTGAACACAGGACAGCAACTGGTTGATGTGACTGTGGTTAACTATGCACAAATTATATTTTTCTCCATTATTGTCACTGATCTGTGCTCTGTGTGACCAGGGACAGGACCCAAGGGAACAGCTGGAGCTGTGTCAGAACAGGGTCAGCATGGATATCAGGGAAAGATTCTTCCTCCAGAGGGTGCTGGGGCACTGAACAGGCTCCACAGGGAATGGTCACAGCCCCAAGGCTGCCAGAGCTCAAGCAGCATTTGGAAAACACTCTCAGGGATGCACAGGGTGGGATTATTGGGGTATCTGTGCAGGGCCAGGAGTTGGACTGGATGAGCCTTGTGGGTCCCTTTCAGCTCAGGATATTCTGATTCCATGTTTCATGATGACTCTTTCACCCTTGGAGCCCTTGCTAGATGCAGGAACAGAACTGATTTCTTTTCAAGGCAGACAATACCAGAGGGCACAGGGGCACACACTCACATTGTCAATCTTGACAAAAGGGGAGGAAAGTGCCAAGGGTGGCCCAAGGTTGTTCATCCTGACAGGAATGGTGAGAATGACTAAAACATCAAAGCCTGAAAACTGCAGATTGTGCTGAACTTGGAGGGGTTTGAGTGTTTATCTAAATAACCCGGATAACAGGGAGAGTAATGAAATCTATTCCATCATCTGCAGGTAATAAATACAGAACAGCAGAGAAGAAAACATATGGAGAGGAAATAAAGGTCAGAGGGAGATCAAAAGTGGGTAAAAAGTAAAAAATAGGACATTGCAGTGTTATAAAACTCTCCAAGTCATCATGATATGCAACACTGAGCCCCCTGCATTCTATCACTGTACAGGGCTAAGATGGAAGTCAGGGATTTGAGCTCTTTTTAGAAGATGGACACAATATCTGGGAAATCTCGTCCATCATTTCAGTGAACACATAGAAGAGTTGGTAGGGGTTTCCGTGAAAGGCACAAGCAGAGAAGCATCCAGATGTTACTAGAAATCTATCACAATTCTGAATAGGAATACATGGCTTAAATTCTAAGGAAAATGGAACTTGTTATCAGGTGGCATCTACTGTGGTCAATTGAACTCTGAATTGATCCATTGAAAGGGGTGGTAAAACCCTATTCCCTGGGGTGTTAGTAAGTCCACACATCCAAAAAGACATGCAGAGGGGTCACACTTTGTGCAAAAGACAAACAATGGATTTGTTTGAAGAAATAATTTCTGCCAGAGTGAAAGCAGGGTTAGAAAAAAAGGGAAGAAAAATGAAAATGAAATACAGAGACACACAGCAGGAAGTCTGTTAATTTATAGGATGTACTTTTATGGCAGATATTGCAAAACCAGTGCAAACATACATGCAACCATTTTAAACTCATTAAAGAAAGATAAATCCTTGGTTAGAATTTTGCAAAGTGTTTGATCCCAAATCAGACTAAAGCTGTCCATGAAACATTTTTTCACACTGGTGCATTCAACAAGCAGTTGGCACAGCCAGAGCAGGAGCAGAAGCCCCCAGGCAGTGCCTGCTGTGCTCAGGGAGCAGGAGCAGCTGTGCAGGAGACTGCTGTGAGCACCAGCAACAGCAGCCACTCCATCCTGAGCAGTTTGCTGCAGCAATCTCAGTCTGCTGGGGGACAAGAGGCCAGGGCCAGCAGCAATGGATGTTCAGCTCTGGAATGCTCTCAAAAATGGATAAAAACTACTCTCAATCTCACCTCAGAGACACTGCCTGACACTTGCACCTTAGCAAGAGAAAAATAGATCTTCCAACAACTTGCCTTTGTAAATATCAACAACCCTCTCTGGACACTCCACCTGCAGTTTTCCAGCCCTGGCCGTCATGTTTCCCTTGGGCTCTTTGGGGCTTCGGTGCTGCAAGGAACTCTCTCAACAGAGGTGGGAGGGGGAGTGGAGAATGCAAAGAAAGCTCAGTGCCCAGCACTGGACCTACCTGGGTCATCAGGGACTGTCAGGATTCTGGGTCTGGTTGATTCAGACAAGTTCAGGTCAGCATAAAGGACATTTTCTGCCATTCTTGTTCCCGCTTCTCCTTTTTCCCTCCCTCGGCTGTTGTGACAGTGACACTCTGAGCTGGGCACGACTCAGAGCTCCCCCCCCTCTCAAGCCTTCAGCAGGAAGTTCTTGACTCTTCCGGTCACACCTCAACTTCTAATGAAAAGAGAAGTCTATTTCTACTTTATCTTTTGATGGCACATGGTTTTATGTCAGTAACACGAGGAAATAGAAGTTCATGGCCTCCCTGAGGTCACGTGTGTTGGGAAGTGGTTCTGGATTGGAAGTATCTTGTGTTCTCAAAGCTTCACCAACCCACACACAAAACATTTTGCTCTGCTGTGTCCTGAGCTCTGCGGGCTCTGTGTAGCTCACAGACATTGTCTGCTTCTCTGAAAGGGAATTCTGGAGGCAAAATGGGGTCAGAAAGAGGGATTGGTCCAGCCTGTTTTGGGAAGCACAAAAGATGCTTAAGGCAGCAACTGGAATAGTGCAGCCTAAACAAAACTATTCCTTGGCTTTCTAGGTTTGTAATATCCCTCTGGGCAGTTGGGGTCAGCTGTGTCCCCTCTCAATTCCTTGTGCACTCCCAGCCCCCTCAGTGGTGGGGTGGGATGACAAAAAAAGGTCTCTCACTCTGTTTAATCTCTGCTCAGCAAGAACTAAAGCATCCCTGTGGTCTCAACACTGTTCCAGCACAAGTCCAAAATATAGTCATACCAGTTACTATGAGGGAAGTGAACTCTATCCCAGCCAAAACCAGCCCAGGGCCCTTAGAGTTTAAGAACAACGTGAAGGTCCTTGAATGGAGGCTCACAGGAAGGAAAGAAAGCTGGTGGAAGTGTTGGAAGGAATGTCCTGTGCGGAGCAGCTGAGGTTTCCTTGGTTTGTCCAGTTTGGAGAAAAGGGGTCTGAGGGGTGGCCTCTTTTCTCTCAGGAGTCCCAGCACAGGAAGGACATGGAACTGTTGGAGAGAGGCAAATAAAGCACTGAGAAGCTGGAGAACCTCTGCCGTGAGGAAAGTCTGAGAGAATGAGATTGTTCAGCCTGGAGAGGAGAAGGCTTTGGGGTGCCCTCACTGTGGCCTTGCAGTGCCTGAAGGGAGCTACAAAAAAGATGGAGAGAGACTCTTGACAAGGGCCTGGAGTGACAGGACAAGGGGGAATGGGTTCACACTGACAGAGAGTGGGTTTAAATGGGATATTAGAAAGAAATTCTTCTCTGTGAGGGTGGTAAGACCCTGGCACAGATCCCCAAAGAAGTGTGGCTGCCCCATGCCTGGAAGTGTCCAAGGTCAGGTTGGACGGGACTCTGAGCAAGCTGGGATAGTGGAAGGTGTCCCTGCCCATGACAGAGAAGGTGAAATGAGACGACCTTAAGGTCCCTTCCAACCCAAACCATTCTGTGATTCTATGATTGCTGTATTCCTGTCTTTATAAAAACATAACACGTTGCTTTTCTCATTCAAAACAAATTATAGGAAAAAGTTGAGTGGTTTTTAAAAAAAATAAATACCAATTCTGATTGAACCTATTTCTTCAATAGAAAGACAATTTTCTCTTATGGATATATGCTCTCAGGGCCATCAGATCTGGAACACTCTCTGGTGCCAGTGGTCATGGCAGAGGCTTCTTCAAAGAGCCAGAGATGTGTTCTGGTATTCTGTGCCTCATGTCCCATAATCACAGGCCCAGAGAATCCAAGCAAACACCAAATGTGTGAGAGAAAGAAGAGGAAGTGAAGCGGTTTCTGTGGTGGTTGATGACTCAGAAGTTTGTACTGCAGTTAAATGAAGGTTTGCAGTGGCCCTCAGACCTGACAGGGAGACGTGTCTAGAAATTCTGTGGCAGGCTGAAATAATGAGACCTAAACAACAGACCCTGACTGAGGCCTGAACAACAGGCTCTGAGCCAAAGTTGCCTCTAGATGAACCTTCCAACCAAATGTTATATATATATATATTCAATCATTAATGAGCTATTGTTAATAAATGACATTAATATAATAACATAACATAACATTTCATTAATGAAATATTGTTAAATTAATTGTATGTGTTTGTTTATTGGCAAAATATGTGTTTACCTTTCCACATCCAGAAACTAAGGAGTTAGGGGTGTACACAATCAAAGACAATTCCCTTGGTTCCCACTTGAGCCCTTGACAAGCCTTTGGAGGAAATCCAATACTGAAATGAAACTAGAAATTATTAATGTCAGTTCGTTTGTTTAAGAGTATAAAAAATGGCCTACTGTCACAACTAAGTTGGGAAGCCATTCCACATCCCCACAAAGGTGGAATGGGTTGGAGAGAACCTTAAAGATCATCTTATTCCAAACCCCTGCCATGGGGGTGCCCCTTCCAGGTTGCTCCAAGCCCTGTCCAACCCAGCCTTGGACACTTCCAGGCATGGGACAGCCACAGCTTCTCAGGGCAACCCTAAGTATTCTGTAATTTTTCAGCTCCACCAAGTCTCAATTCCGTTTTTCATTCAGAATTTTCCTTTTTATTAGGGAATGGCATTGCTAATTTGACAGTTGTAACATGGACTGAGTGTAGGAAACATCCATTGAGTTAAATCAACTTTTTTGTTTTTTATTGCTGGTTTTCTAGAGTGAGAAGCACATGATAGCATCAATCCCACAAATTTTGCCATAAAAATAGTTCCCCTCTTTCCTGTGGAATATTGCCTACGCTCATCAGCAGGTTCTGCTGCATCTTGAGGGAGCGCTGACTGTGTGGGCTGGTGCTGCTTGAAGAAGGAAGGTGCAATACCCCACTGAGTTGATGCTTTTGAACTCCATTTGACAAGGATGGTGCAAATACCATGGGGGAGAAGTTAAAACAGGGATCCAGCTCCCCTTGTGAATCCTTTTATATGATACTGAGATGCTGCATAACTTAATACTGGAGATAGCTGGGCAGTTTGTATTTTATTTCTGAGCTACACTTTTCAGCATTTAAATGTATACTTATCTTTTCTCTGTGGGATTGTTTATTTCCCACAAAACTATGATGGGTAAATACCTTCAGTAATTTAAAGATATTTTCCTGTGGGTCTGTATGGGTGGGACAATGGCTCTGCATGTCTGTGTTAATAATGAGGTCTGTGTTAATTATTCTGCTGCAATTCCTTAGCACCTAATGAATTTGGCTTCCTAAACACTAGCTAAGGGCATGGGCAACATTTGACAGCATTTTCTTAACAGAGAAGCCCTCACACTTCCACTCCACTCCTACTCTTGCCAGCTCTATTCCCATTTTTCCAAGATGAGTCATGTCCATCTTTTGGCCTCTGCAATCCCAAACTCAGTGTGGCCATGACCAAGAAAGACAGAAGAAAGAGACATTTTTAACATACCAGGCTCTTGTCCAATACTTACATTGTGCAGCCTCAGGTGAGAAGTGAAGAATTTTCTGGGGTCAGTTGAGTCCTATGTATCTCTGTATCTCATCAAGAAAACAGATCTGGTAAAGATTTCATTACAAGATCCAAATTCAAAGATAAGTAATCTGCAAATCATCTATTCTGAAACAGATAAAATATTTAAAATGTAATATACATTATGAACAAAGAAAGCAGTAAACACTTGGAAAAACAACTCTCCTTTGTGAAAGCAAGCCTTCTGGGCTGGTTTTCACCACTTGACAATTCCAGATAATGACTTTTATTTGGTTGTAGTAAAAAGGAAACTTAAAACAAAAACCAAGCATGTGAGAGAGAGAGGCTGAGAAGGAAGATTTCAAATAGAAAACCTCACTAAAATTCCATTTACAGTAACTAGGATGTCTTTCCCTCAAGCTATGTGTTCCTTGGGTTCAGTGGATGTGCTTGACAGCTGAGCAAATGTGGATTTTTCTGGATTTAATGTGCTTGCTTACTGTATCCAGACCTATAATAATTGGGATATATTTTCTATATGTAAAAGATTTGAAAAAAACCTGTAACTTTTTTGGGATCAAAATTATTTTCTAATATAAACAAAGAGTTTCTGCTACCAAGGAGGAAAAAAATCATTGTTAACATTAAATATATTTTCTGAAAATAATGGAATGTTTAACAATTTTGAAATCAAACATTTCAATTTTTCCTTTCAGGATGTTCTTTTAGGAGAAATTAAATGCTTTGGGTTTACACCAAATCACTTTTTAAAAATCATTATTAAACAAATATGAACAAGTGTTTCTTCTATTTTTCTCCTGCCGTAATTCACAGCCAAAAGGTCCCTGTCTGGGTCACAATTCAAGAAAGATTTAAAAAGTGGTTTTAACAAGAATCATTTTGCAACCAGCTCATGACCATAAGGAAGGCTGGCTACCTCATTCCCTCCAAAGTTTACCCATTTTTAGACAAACATTGTGACATATTTTGTGCAACATATATTTTATTGTTGTGTGAAAGAGGAACTGAAAACAGCTGAACAAAGTAAAACCACTGGAACTGGTATAAACTCTTTCTCTCTGTATCTGGATAAAATTAAGCTGTCGGTTTCTCTTTTATATTTAACAGAAAACAAAACAGTCTGGTTTTTATTTAGCAGCCTTGGTGGCATTTTTCCCCCTCTAAACTCCAGCCGCTTTAATATCAGACATCAATACTTAGTGGTTGCCTGACAGTGGAAAAAACAAGAATTCCTAAGGATGTCCTATCCTATGCCTGACATATCTCAGTGTGCCAGGGCCTCAGCACCCTCACAGGGAACAATTTCTTCCTCATACCCATCTAAACCTGCTCTCTGTCAGTGTGAAGCCATTCTCCCTTGTCCTGTCACTCCAGGCCCATGTCCAGAGTCTCTCTCCATCTTTCCTGTGGGCTCCCTTCAGGCTCTGGAAGGGCACAATGAGGTCACCCCAAAGCCTTCTCTTCTCCAGGCTGAACAACCCCAATTCCCTTTCCAGGCTGAAGATTCCCAATTCTCTTAGCCTTTCAATATACCTTTTGTCCAACATACTTGGAGCATGACCCTTGGCAAAGGGGGATGAAGAGGGAATCTGTTCATCTTACGGAGAAGCAGATGCTGCCATTTCAGAAGGCACCTCCTGGCACAATGTCAGATCCAGGCAGCTCTCCATGAAGGCTGAATCCACATGCCACCCAGCCAGTGTGGATGTGCAGCTCAGCCCCATCAGCTCCTATGCCACCCAGCCAGTGTGGATGTGCAGCTCAGCCCCATCAGCTCTTGTTCCTCATGGTCCCAGCAGAGGCAGAACTTGCTGGAAGGATCCAGGAAGGCAGGGAAATGCAGCAGTGGAAATGCAAGCTGGCCAGAACAAAAGCATGGGAGGAACAAGAGGAAGAGCATTCTTTTGATTCCTGAGAAGAGCATCACCATCATCTCTGCAGTCTCTGAGTCTTGCTGATACCTTGGGCAGCTAGGAAAAGCCCAGATTACATGGAAGTGCTCAAGGCTGGGCCTGTTGCCAGGAAGGAGGGCTGGAACCCAACTGTTCTATATTCAATTTAAAATGTAGGAAAGATCAACACTTTATATAACATGCCCTGGCACCCTGCCTGAGTGAAACTGTACTAGGCCATCTCATATACATCTTTAAACATTTTTAACAGCTGTTTTGTCCTACAGACCCAAAACAAGGCAGTCAAGTCTTTACCTCCTACCCAGTACTGCTCAGGGTGGGTGAATGTTGGCTCTTCTCACCAAGGAAAAGGGACACTTCTGATGAACTTGTCTTGCCACTGCAGATTCTAAAATGAATTTTGATTGTGCCACTCTTGTGGGATGGTTACAGACAAATTTGTAGGGAAAAAGCTAAGCCTTAATGCCATGGCTTATCAGAGGGAGCTGTTGTGGCACATGGAAAGGGCTCCTGTGATAGCAATCTGGAAGAGTAGAATAGGAAAAATGCCTCTGCTCCAAGTGCTATACCTTGGTGAGAGTGAGTCACTGGAGAAAAGTGCATCATCTCTTGTGCTGCCTGAGACCTTTCAGGCTAATGACACAAAAACAATAACCTCAGCAGGTTTCTGACCAGTTCTCCCAGGAAGTGCCTTGTCCGTCATCTCCAATTTGCCCAGCTGCATAACCCACTACAAAACTTATCCCAGATCTATGGATTCTGCAGGACATGGTAGTTTATTCCTATTAACTTTCAGAGAAAATGTAGAAAAGCCATTTGTATTATTTTTCTGGGGCAAATGTTAGAAAAACAATGAACAACAGAGAAGGAGAATTACCTGATCTGATCCTCAGGCACAGGGTTTAAAGAGATCAAACTGCATACAGATTGCTTGAATCTCAGGTCATGTTGTTGACAGTCCTGCTTTAGACAGGACTGTATAGTCCTGAAGTATATTTATGTCTTCTTATTTCAGTTCTCTAATAAAATGCTGACACTTTTTATACTGTCTGCTCCAGAGAGGCCCAAGACACTGTTTTTTGAGGAAACGAGGGCTGAGGGATACAGTAATGCAAATTGAGTATTTGGAGGTCAGGACAGCACAGGGATATCAAAACTGAGAGACTTTGGCCCCTCTGAGAGATGAACCAAAGAGAGAAATAATTATGAAGTGGGGAGGGAAAAAGGCAAGGGAATTTGCATCTTGCAGTGCTGCCCATGGGAGAAATTTTCACTGCGGCTGGTTCTCCACTTTTAGGCAGAAAATCCTTTCCTCACATGGAGAAGAGTGTGAGATTAGAGGATGCAACTGAAACACTGCTGGAATGTGCAACTCTCCCGGAATTACAAGGAGAAGTGGTTTGGCTGTGTGACAAGGATTGGAGTTGCATGGTCTCTTGGGTGGAACAGGATGTGGTGGTGTTTGCATGGCACTGCTGAGGGGCGTGGGAGAGATGTGCAGGAAGATACCACAGATTGGCAGTGAGCAGAATGCCAAGGAAGATTTTTAAATTATAGATGACCTGAGAAGAGGGAGGAAGATAAAATCTGCTTCCTGTAGAAAACTAAATGCTCCTACAGGAGCCAAGTGTGAAAAGAAAGAGAGTCAGAACTACAGGATGCAGTGGCACCTCTGAGTATCTGCCTCAGGCAAAAGACAGAGACAGACAGGAGAGGAAAGCAGTGAAGTTCCACTGAGTTTTCTCTCTGGGGATTAGGATGACATGCAACAAACTCAGAAGGTGAAGAAGAAGGAAAATGCTATACCCAATACTCTCAAAACAGCCCTGATTGTTCCACTGCTGAAATCCTTTGCTGGCAGCACACACATCCCTGACTCACAGCCAACTTCCACCCCACATCTCCCCAGCTCAGCAGCTCCCTTTTGCAGTGCAGGAAGCAGCAGAATACTGTTATATAGAGCCAGCTGAAGCAATGTGAGTATCATTTCACAGTATTTGCATTCTGATGAGGTTATTTAATACCTCTGTTCTTTCTGGACAAATTTTAACCAAAAATTCAACTTAAAAAGAAATTTGGTTTAAAAACGTCTGAAGGCTGATACCCAAATAGGTTTTTAACAGAGTGGTAACTTGAAACTATTGTAACTAGACTAAAAAATATCCTTACATTCCACTACTCACTTCTTTGACAGCCCTCTTTTCCATGAATCTATCCCAGATTATCTATATTTCAAAAAGCTATAGCCCTTGTGGAAGATGGTGCCAAGCTGACTCACCTTTTGCCATACATCTGCAGGGCTACTTCTTCCAAATCCTATGGATCATATGGAAGCAGCAGAGGAGCTGTAAAGCTCCTTGTTGAATAACACATGCAATCCTGAAGGAAAGGGGGTGGAATAAGGGAAATTTTTTCACAAGCTGCCTTGTGAAAGGACTTCACCTTTACTTAATGTAATTTCTCAGCTCTTTCACTGCTCTGGGCTTGTTTATCCGTAGCTGTGTTGCACAAATCCTCCTGTTCCAGGAGTTGTCCCTCTGCAACTGTGAAAAGCCCTTTCCTTCTTCATAGGCTGAAAATCCTGGATGCCCAAAAAACCTGAGGATAGAGAGGTGGAGATTCTCTTTATAATAAGTAATTTGCTAAGTGGGTTAGCAGGGACAGATACATCAGCATGTGAGGGATATTTACAGAATGAGGAATTGTAGGATTGCAGTTCTTTTTTCCCCCTTTCCCTTTTCAAGCTTTAAAAAATACTGCTAAAGGCAGGGGCATCCCATGTGATGGCTAAAGGCATTTTGGAACAAATGTAAACAGTGTCTACACAGCCATTTTCTGAACAGACTTGTCACCTGAAAACTCAGAGCACTGGAAGCACAGGGAGGGTCAAAGATGAGCAGTTCCCAGGTTGATAAATTTGCTTTACTTGTCTCACATAGCAAACAGAAGGACACAGGCACACCCAGAGCTGCAGAAATTGATGCCTGCTGGTAAATCCTTGCACAGTAGATCAGGAGCAATCAGGAGAGTCTGCTTTTGAAGGCCACTGATGTGGGCTCTGCAATGGCTGTGCATTTGATGTACTGCAGTTTTACCCTCCCAGAAGCAGTGGTTGAAGTGCAACTATGCAGAAAGCACTCAGTTCCAAAAAGGCTGTTATTTACAAACAGTTTTGTAATGAGGTTTCAGAGACAGAAGTGTTCTAACAGTTGGTCACTGAGCCTTTGTGTCCTCACAGCTCGGTTATCTGAAGATCTGTATCTGACATCCTGTAAATACCCACTGCTGCAACCGTGCTGGCCCCTGCACGTTATCTTCAACTTAGTGATGTGGCTTCCTAGAACTTCTCCATATTGTGATACCCCTCCCAACCTCACACCCCAAATCACTTATCTGTGCTGTAAAAATGCCCAACAACTGGAAGATAGAATCATAAAATCATAGAATGGTTTGGGTTGGAGGGGACCTTAAAGATCATCTCATTTCAACCCTCCTGCCATGGACAGGGACACCTTCCACTAGACCAGACAGACAGGCCAATGTGCAGAGATGGACAAGAAAGCAGCCACCTCATTTTCTTGGCAAATGTGGTTAAAAAATGGCAATACATAGAGAAACTAATTATGATGCATGGATTGGGCTTTTCAAGAAAGGAAATTATCATTGCTTCTTTCCTCTGTGAGACTGCGTCATGGAAAATCTGAGGGTGGCTCCAGCTGAGCATGAGTCAGAGGATTCTTCTCAGCATTTTGTAGGTTGCCCTCTTACACAGAGAATTTTCTCATTATCTTCTTTCAAATGGCACAGGGATGAGGATGCTACCTGTGTCTGATGGACTGACTTCTTTCTGCAGAGGAATGTGAAAGCAGTGATGATATCTCAGGGCTAGATATTTCTGCCAAGTAATTTCTATTTATTTTTGTCATCTCTGAAAAAAATC
Organism: Zonotrichia leucophrys gambelii; assembly: GCF_028769735.1. Classification (NCBI taxonomy): domain Eukaryota; kingdom Metazoa; phylum Chordata; class Aves; order Passeriformes; family Passerellidae; genus Zonotrichia; species Zonotrichia leucophrys. The sequence continues at coordinate 14,234,199 of NC_088170.1, read as the reverse complement.
CAACAGTTATCCACAAGAGCCCTTATTAGGAAAGAGTTTGAAGATGGAGATTGCCACGAAGGCTGCAGGAATTAAATCAGAACAGCAGGTCAGCAAGGAAGGAAAGACAGCAAATTCATGGCAGCTACAGTGAAATGCCTTCTATATGGAAGGATGATCAAACTGAATTACAGGCTCAGATTTTTTGCCACTTTTCCCTCAACACTGAATGCCTTGGAAAACCCATCAGCATATGCCATGAGAAATAATATGATGATGCTTACTACAAAGAGCTACTGATATATAATAAATTGTGAAGAAAACACAGCTCCAGCACAGAAGCCCATTTATCAAATGAGTTTTACACCTTCATTAGGGTAACATCCATTCCAGGGGTCAAGGGCATCTCAATATAATTGATCCCAAACTTTGAGGTAGAACCGACAAAAACCCAAGTGCACAGTTGTGAGAATCAGATACTGTAACTTGGGAAGGGAATGTGATGGAGCAGATGAAGAATGAGCAGCAACTGCACCAAACTAGTAAATTCTTGTTCCAAGGGTCTGAGAAATGTGATGAGGGCTCTGTCCACACTCTGCAGTGCTCCCACCCTGGCTGTGCTGTGCCATAACATGGTGCAGAACAGAACTCACTTTTCCTAGTACATCATTCTGCTGAAGAATGGGAATGGGAGCATTTTATGTTCTCCATGAGGGTTCAGCTGCAAAGGAGTCTCTCTGACACCAGAGGTACAAATAATTCTGGCACTGCAAGCTGGCCTGCTTGTCAGGAATGCCTGCATCACAGCAGGATGGTATTTGTCTGCCAAAATACCCTTGTAATTCTCTGCTCAATTGCCCTCAATAATGGGCTATTGCCCTTCTTGGGTCACTCATTTTCCAGGTGTTTCTTCAGGAGTCCCAGGATTTGCCTGAAGCTGAGGGGATGATCACAGCAGTCCATTCTCCCTGAGGTGACTCCTACCAGTAAGTGATTCAGCTGTACCTGTCACTTGGCTTGTTTACTCCTGTAACACTGGAACTGTTTGAGGACCATTTCCATATCCTGTGGATTTTTCTTTTGCAAAAGAGCCTGTGGGAGCTTGCTGCTATGGTGACTCTAAACACTTCTGAACACCTCTTTCCCTAGGGGCTGCTGCAGTGTCACTGCTAAAGTAGCAGCTGCTTTTGGTAGGACAATTTTCTCATTATTCCTTTTCAACTGAATTTCTAGCTATAAGCTCCAGTAAATGTAAGAGGTGTAATGAGGTGGGTGCTTTACAAATGCAGTGAAAAGATAGTCTGCTGTTCGAAGAGTGAAATACCTAAATTAAATACATTAAGCACATAAGCCAGAGGGATCATAGAAATTAGTTTGGTTTTTGTTGGGGTTTTTTCAGAGTATTAAGTTAAACTTGCCATGAAGGACAATTTTCCCAAATCAAACTAGCTTGCTTTAATCCATTCTTCCTGTTGAGTCCCTGCAGAAATGGGCCCAGAATACCACTCTGCTTTGTTGTTGCTAGAGAGCTAAAGAGCATAATTTGCATTTCTAAATCTGCTAGGAAGGTGTGACAATGGTTTTCATCTAGCAGCTTCACTATAAAAAGAGGAAGATGTAGCAGGAGGAAAATGAGGATGCTGTTTTGATTTCTCTTATTTGTTTTATACATAAGTAAATTCAGTAATCTTATCCATTAATTATTCCTGACTTATGCTGCCGTAAGAAAAAGGATTCAGATTCTTCAGTCAACACATCTTTTAGATCCAAGAAAATATAAAATTCAAAAGTCTGTTAGAACACCAAGAATAAGCCACTCTCCACCTCTACAGTCTCCATTTTATTGCTGCTGGTTGTGAAGAATCTCTGATCACAAAGATGGAGATGAGGAAAATGAATGGTTCTCAAATTCTGTTTTGGTTGACTAGATGATTTCAGGGTAAAAAGAACATTAAATATACTTACAATGTGCACAGCCCATGAACAGACAGATATAGCTTATATTCCTGAGTACAAATAATACCTACAAAATACACTAGGTATGCAACTGAGCCAATCTTAGCTTGTGCTCTGTGTTACTTAATTGGTGGGAAAAAAAGAGATGTTTTTGGAAGAGCTCTTTCACCACTGTCTTCTGCTTGATCATATTTAATAGGCTTTTCCATGTGGTTTTCCAAGTATTTCTCTGGAATAGCATGCTTCCTTGTGTTCTGCACATCACTTTCTGCTGTGCCTGTGAAAGGAGTCAGTCTGTCAGCCAGTTCACTTCTCACTTTGTCAGCTGCATTTTTCCAGAGATTCTCTGCAACAATAAATCATTAAAATGAGAGGGTTAAGACTGCTGACTCTTAACAGCAGGTAAAACACAGGATTGACACAAATCAGGTGAAAGTTTTCTCAGGAATCTCACAACCCCCACTGCTGCATTCTTTTGCTCTGAAAGTGGCATGCACTGTGGTGTGGTGTCAGATACTGTTCTGTTCTCAGCAGGGAAAAGGGTTCTCTGTGTGAATCTTCAGCACTTCCAGTCTTCTTGCAGGCAGCTGAACTAAAACATAAGGCATGCAGCTCTACACAAGTGAGGAGTGATGCCTGTACCCACCCCGTTTCAGGGGCCAACCATCCATTATCTCCACACTTCCACCTCCCCTCGCTCCAGGCAGATGACACTGAACACAAAGCAACCCCAAACACTGGTGGTATAAATGCCTTAGTCCTGAGGTAGAATATGCTTACGGATAGTCTCTCTTCTACTTTCCAGCACAGAGAAGGAGCCATCACTCATCTTCCTTGGGGCCTGTGGCTTCCGGAAGATTTTGGGCTCCTGGATCCACGCGTGTTTCATCGCTTCATCGGGAGTCATGCGCAGGGAGGGCTCCCACCTTAAATCCACAGGAGACAAATCATTATTCAACTATTTCTATCTGAAAATTGGCAAAAGGCAAGAGATTCAGCCCTGTCTGTTGAAAGTCAGGTTATGAGGACATCTTTTTGAAACAAGATAATTTTCTTTTTATCCCAAAACCACGGAAAAATCTGTGATCTTCTCCAGACTTCAAAACCTATTTACGTCAGCACTGTGCTGATCAAATCCTCTGCAGCACCAAACCATTTTTAATATGCAGTTCCTGCTTCTATTAGGGTAGGGACCCAACATTCTTGTTTAAGGTTTGGTTTTTTGCTCCACTGAAATTATTTTCTGAAAATTCTGATTCAACCTGCAAACCAAAATGAATCCATGATTCACACAGACTTGGCAAACAGAGAACACTGAAAGCAACCCTCTTGTGAAACATGGTGGGATGATTTTTTCTTTCTTCCCCATGTTATCACAAGTTTGCACTTTCTTTAGAATTTCTTTTGGAAAATGCTACTGAACTGCTAGAAAGAAATTTTAAGTCACTGCGAAAGAAGGCATAGTAAAGTGTCCATAATAATAGTTATACAAATGATGCCGCGTGGAAAACAAAACAAAACAAACCCAAAACACCCCACCAAAAAATAAAACAAGCAAACAAAACAGATACCAGGATTTTAAAGGCACAAAAGAATAAAATCAAAGTCAAAAGTAGTTTGTTGCATACAGTATGAACTCACATTAAGCATCCTTTCAAGAAGTCCAAGAAGCCAGCATCATGGGTGTTCAGCACTGTGCTCAGATCCTTGGAGTCTGGGCATCTCTTTTTCCCCTTGCTGTTAGTTACAGATTTAGGAAAACCTTTGGAATCTTAGAAAAAAAAAAGACATCCTCAAAAATTACATTAAAAACCTTCACTAAATACCTTAAAAAGTTGCATAAACAGTATCCATGTCCATCCCACTAATTCCAGTTTTGCCCTGTTGCATTGATAATCTACCAGAATTGTGGCAAACAGGATTGATTACATCCTAGAGACCATATCCTACATTTTGTTTGGTTTGTTTGCTTTGAGCAATTTCCAAACCAAATTTATACACAGAGAAATGAAAAATGCAAATTAGTTCCCAGAGCCCACTGCATTCCTTTCAGCAACAATATTTTTAAAGAGCAACTTCTCTATCACTTTGGCAATTAGAGGCCCATAAGACATGAAGAGCAGAGTTCCAGGTTTGTTTATAGACCTCATTTTATCATTTTACTTTTTTCCCATACCTCTTCCTGGAAGTATTTTTATCAGCTAGGAATTAGCTAAAGATCTCTGACCCTACTCTCTACCAGTGCTATTAATTAGTGATTAACGACCAGGGAGGGATCCAGAAATGGCAAATAATCAGAAGAAATTACCAAAGAATGTTCTCCTCCTTGACGCAGCCTGGATAAAATCAGCTGGTGGAAGACCCAATACCTTCACAGAAAATTAATTCATAGAGTTACTCCTCATTTCATAAAGATACTCAACAACCAATAGGTGAGGTGTGGCATTTTTCCCTCCTTATGAAAAGAAGTTGAATGTTGCAATTTACTGTGAAATGTCTGCAAAATATTTCCTCTTATTGTGGAGGGAATTAAGGGATTCCTTAGTGCTGCCTGTACACATCTTTGCATCAAAAATAGTTTGGCCAGCAGAACCAGGGCAGAGATTGTCCCTCTCTCCATGGCACTGGTGAGGCCACACCTCAAATCTGTGTCCAGTTCTGGACCTGTCACTTCAGGAAGGACATGGAGGGGCTGGAGCATGTTCAGAGAAAACAACAGAGCTGGGAAGGCGCTGGAGCAAAAGTCTGATGAGGGGAAGCTGAGGGAGCTGGCAAAGGGGCTCAGCCTGGAGGAAAAGAGGCTCAGAGGGGCCCTTCTGGCTCAAAGAGCCATTTGGCTGCAATAAACATCCCTCTGGAGGGCCAGGCCATACCCAATCATATTTCATTATTGCTTGAGATTCCTTTTTGTTTCTGGTGGTGCGGTTTATCAAATGGGTGTGCAAACCAATCCCAAAAGTTACCTCCATGATGCAGGCAAGTTGGTCAGCTTCATTTTCCCCTGGGAAGAGCGGGTAGCCTGTGTAAAGCTCTGCTATGATACAGCCTAAGCTCCACATATCAACAGCCATAGCATAAGGATGACCAAGAATCACCTCAGGGGAGCGATAAAAGCGGCTCTGAACATAGGTGTACACTGGATCAAAAATCAGACAAGAAGCAAAAATCACAGTTGGGACTGAAATGTCAATTTGCAGATTTCGCAGAAGAGAGGCATATGTTCAGGAATCATAAATCTGTCTATCCACAGATTGCTCACATAGGCTCTGGAAACATTTTCTAATCTCATCCTAAAAGTAATGGGTGATACACTTTCCCCTGTTCCATTTAGAAATTGTTTTTCAACAAGTTTCACTGAAGGAAATTGTTCTCCTAATGCTGTGATTCAGTTTATCCATGCTCATTTTCCTATTTGAAGGTGTTCCATTTGCATCAATCAACAGTTCCTAAATTAAAAGTACAGTTCCCATTTCCCTCCCTGTGGTATTTATACAAAAAGTACCAGTTATAATTTAACCATCTCACAGAGAAAGGCTCTCTGGACCTGACAAACTTCTTGATAAGTGAAATATTTGGATTATCCTCTTAAGTTTGTTCCAGCTAACCACTCTTGAAAGTGCAATTCTGATTTCAACACAGGAGTAAAGATGCTGATTGGGCTTGGGACAAAGAAAAAGAATGGTAATATCTTACTTGTCTCTACCAGTATTTGCTCCACCACCAGTGGCTGAACAGTTCACCAGGTTCTAATTAGGGGCATAGGTCAATATATTAGCCCAATCCAAGAAATAGCTTTTCCACATTATTTAAAATTAAGAAAGCTTATTAAGAAAATTACATGAACTTGACTTTTCTGCAAACCTCTTTGGTCTTCATAGCAGCTTGATCCAAAATCAATAACTTTGACTGAACCTTGCCCATTGTGGTATAATAGTATGTTCTCCTAAAAAGCAAAAAAAAATCACAGGGAAAAGAGGAGTTTAGCACCATATTAAGTTGGAGAAAATCAGAATGCAAAATGCATTTATACTTCTCTGCATAATGAGAGCTTCAAAATCCAAACTCCTTTGGAATGCATTTGCTAACATGAGGGGGCAGCCAATAACGTGAAATTGTGCAAAGCAGAAGGGAGATTTGGAAAGGTACCCAGGCTGCAGGTGAGACAGAAAGGGCACCAGGGAGCTCCCCAAAACTCAGGGTTGCTTATCTAGTAAAAGCCAAACTGCACCTGGCTTTGTGTTGTGCTGAATTAACCAGAACCATGCTTTTGTAAGCACAGAAAGCCCCTGGCCCATGAAGGAGCCACACTCCACAGTTCTCCCCTGCACTGCCTGCCCCAGACTCTGTGTCAGCTCACTCCTCCCCACCTGTGTGATGCACAAGTCTCAGGGGAGGGACAAATGGACAAGGCAGGGTCCTGTGGATTCTTAGCTGGGTGCAGGTGGGTACAGCACTGGATTCTTGCAAGTCCAGCTGGAGAAGTGGTCCTTAAACAGCCAGTTCAGGGATATATGTTTGTGCACTGATGAGCAAACACAGCCTTCAGCTCTCTTCTGCAGAGCTGAGTTTTATCCTCATTAAAAGTCTGTCTAAATGAAGGATTTCCTTCTCCACGCCTCAGCAGACAGATGGTTACCTTTATCAACCAGTTTTACAGTGATTATATGTCAGGGCTTTGAAGGACTGAACACTTCCCAGGTGGATGCCAAATAATGATGAAGTGGTTTCCTGGGTAATTAGCTCATAAGGAAATGCTTCATGTGCCAGGAAGGAGAAGCTGCTACTGCTGAAAGTCAAGGCAAGGACTGACTTCCATAATCCAGGTGCTCTTGGCTCTGGTATGGGAAGCAGCATCCCATCTTTGCAGCTCCCTATCCCTTCATGCTCATGGTGGGACTCTGTCTCTTATACTGAATCCCTCACAATGCAAGGGAGCTGGTTAAACCTGGAAAACCAGGACTGACTGTAAAACCAGGCTTTGGAGGCAGTGATTACCTAGCATAAAGGCCAGAGAAACTCCATATTCTACCTAATGCTGAGAAATATCATAGGAGGCAGATGGGATAACAGATGTGAGTTTCAGGCAACATAAATTCATGAAACTGTACAATTGTTGAATGAGAACAAAATTGTCTTTTAGTTAACTCATTACATTTTCACTAACATGTTGCTCTATTTAAATACAGACTACACTAATTGATGCTGCCAACGTCATTCCTTGTCAGTGGCTGCCTGGAAACAGATTTCCCATTGGGCTAATTGTTTTTGATTCATATATTTGGGTTATCTTGCAAGCCTCTCTCCTCACTGAAAATTGGTCTGGCAAACATATTGGTAAGACACTTGGTATAGAAAATATGTGACTTCTCAGAATTCTAAATCAAGCTACATTTAGCAAAGTGACAACAGAATTTTATCCTTAGCATTTTTACCTGAGAACTTATTTATTTCTTTATTGGTTAATTTGCCCTTTTGAAAAGGAAATCAAGGGAAACTTTCATCTGAAGTGAAAATATAATTAAAGTCCTTCAGAAATCTCAGAAAATTGCAAAATATTAAATTTGGCACTTAAGGAGAATGGAAATGTTTTACCTAGCATGAATGCTTAGGAGATACAGCAGAGGGAATTGGAGGACAGACTGTTCCACAGAATTACTTTGTCATTTACTAGGCTACTTAATTTTATAGTTATGCCTGAGAAATTAAATTGACTTAACAGAATAACCTGAAACAGGCTGCCTTGTGAATACTCCTTGTATTACAAAGTCCGTCATTTTGAAATATTTAATTTTACAAGTATTTTTCTTTTTCTCTAAGCAAAAAGTCATTACCTGAATTTGATTCATATTTGCATATGTTTTGGCAACGAAATAATCTCATTTAATGCTTTGGTGCATGAACTGAATCTATGGTAACAATCAGTTGACTGTAGCATGAGCATAATCTGAAGTAAATCACAGCTTCTGTACAAACATCACACTGGGTTTTTAGGGTTTCTCCTGACAGTTCCTCTCAATCAATAAAGAATAGGATAAGCTCATTGATTCTGTACAGAATACCAGGTGATGAAATGATTGTACTTACAGGCTTCAGATCACAGTGAATTATTTTTTCCTGGTAGAGCACTTGCAAGCACCTCAGCACACACCGAGTGAAGTGGCGAATCAACGACAGGCTGAAGCCTTGGAAATTATTCTTTTTGATCAGCTCATACAAATTTATTCTGTGGGGGATGAAGAAGCAGCAGACAGAGAGCAGATAAGAGATTGGAGAATTTATTTTTAAAGGCATGATTAGTTTCCAGTGCATTAAGAGCTTGTCTTCCCACATGGAGGACTCATGCAGAGGAAAATGACAGCTATTTTCCTTCCTGCAAATGCTGCCCTGCATTTGATATGCACAAACACCTCCCAGATCTAAAGCAGATGTAAAATCACTGAACTTCCTTGCTAAACTCTCTGCTGTTAAGCAGCTGTGCTGATTTTTACCAAGAACCATAATCATTCAGGAACCAAAAAAAATTTTTTCTGTCTCCTTTTGCTGTCATTTCTCTTTGCTTTGGTGTCTTGAGTAAATAATTTCTGCCTAAAGGTTTTTAACCAGCAGTGAATATTACTAGATAACCCCCCCCACAAATCAGGTCTCAGTGGGTGTTTATATCCCTCTGGTGACATCACATCTCAGCAACTTCCAGTAGCCCTGCTCAGTAGCCTGGAGAAGAGAAGGCTCTGGAAGATCTCATTGCAGTTTTCCAGCGCCATAAGGGGTTTATGAAAAGGAGGGAGAGAGATTTTTGATAGTGATTGTGACAGGACAAGGGGTAATGATTTCAAACTGAAAAAGGAGTAGGTTTAGATTGGATATTAGGAATAAATTCTTCCCTGTGAGAGGTGTCCTCAGCACTAGCACATGTCTGCAAGGACATGACCAGCTGGAGCTTTCTGCCTTCCTCACTGGAGTGTCCGCTGGTGACAGGCACGGCCCATTCCTTTGGAATTAAAGTTGCCCAGACTTAACGGAAAAGATCACAAATCAAAGGCTTTTCATGGTATATTAAAGGCAATGAAAATTTTACCAGACAAACGTTTTTCTATGACAACAAGACTTCAACTCCTCTGTGGAGACCTAAAGATAGTGGGTCTCCCATTTCCCTGTGTGTTTCCATGGAAGCTTTCAGAAAAGACTGGTCTGTGACTTGCCTGGAGAGGAGTCACCTCTCACCCCATGTGCCTGTTAGTGACAGACTCACATGCAGCAACACGAGGGATTTAGGTTTCTTTGGGATCAAGCTGTGCATACCATGCTGAATCTTCAGCAGGGTCTGCAGCACATGCACCAGAGGGGGCTTTACTCTAAGGGCTGGAGAAGTGTGGGTAACCTGGATAATTTCAGTTTGATTCCCTGATTACAAGAAGGCTGATGAATAAAATACTCTGACTTCTCCAAAATTCCTCCAGAACTCCTCCTAAGAAGATCTGCAGCAAAGATTCAAAAAAGTAAGACGCAGTTTTATTTTTAAATTATTTGATATTATTCATATTTATATACCCTGAAGTTTACCAGTCCTGCATTTACTCTTTTCCTCACAGGTCTTTCGGGGAAGAAGCCTTCAATACCCAGCACAGAAAATAAGGGATGGATCATGTCATTGCCCGTGTGAAGTCTGAACGTGGCCTTTTTCAGTTCACCTTGGGTGATCAAAGGCTCAGTTATGCAGTCTGTATTTAGACAGTGTTGTTTTCTAGCTGCCAATTCTTCTGAAGAAGACATAAAAATTAAATCTTGTAAGGCACAAGAGCTACAATTCTCCTCAAGGTATATGTAAAGGAAAATGTACTTTACCCTAGCAGTTCAAAGGAGATACAGAAGTGATTGCGAAAGTAGAAGTACTCCTTCATGTGGATGATATTGTGAGTATCATCTTTGTCTTTCTTCAGCAGAGCATCAAGGATCTTCACTTCTACCAAAGCCTGGCTGTGAAATCTGAAATATCACATGACATGGGAATGGTGACATCACCTCAGGGTAGCACTTGTATTTCTGCAAATGCTACAAACACCATAAGCTCAGCAGGTTGGACAATTATTAAAATGTTTCATTCAACCCCGTTAACCACTGTAATTTGGATTTCTTACTGTTGATTCCTAGTCTAAATACACTGGCCTTACATAACACTTCAGGGTACCTAATTTGACTTGTCTGAAAAAACCTTTAAATGAAAAGGTTTCCAGTGAGCATCCAGACTAAAATCCTGGTGCTCTCAAGTCTATAGGAATGTTTCACTTTCCTTGAACATGTTTCACACCTACCACAGTCAGACAGGGGATTCTGAAAAGCATCTTTACACTTAGTGTTCAGTGAGGGGGAAAATGGAACAGCTGAACATCTGTTTCACTGACTCTGCCTCAAGCTCGCAAATTTGGAACCAGCCACTTAACAGGAACAGGTTGCTTAGGACTACAGTGTAGAATTCTTCATGTTCAAGAAAGCGATGGGCACCTTCCAGCATATTCCTGTGGTTTTGGAACCCTGCTCTCAGTCCTGCACAGCTGGTTACCTGGGTTGTGTATTCACTGTGCAAGAGACAGAGAGACCTTGTGAGTCTGGAGAAACTGTGCTTGCTTTCCTAGGCTGTCTCTCCTCCAGGTCCAGGCCAGTTCCTGACATCCTCTTTCCTCAGTCTGCACTCACTGTGTTTAATGAATGTACCGGAGGTTTGATTTTGATTTGTTCATGTTGTCACAGTTTGCTTGTATATAAGAGGGATGACTTTACTGGTTTAAAGTCAGCAGGTATCTCACCTTTTCTTATTCCTTATTATTTTCAATGCCACTAACTCATTGGTTTTGTGATCCAGGCATTTGGCCACCTGCCCAAACGACCCTTTCCCAATGACCTCCAAGACTTCGTAGCGGTAGGCAATGTGGTCATGTAAAACCTTCAAAAGAACACAAAGGGCTCAGATTCAAGGAGTACAACAAAGATCAGGCTTCCCAGAAGCTCCTGTGTGTTTGAGTCTGCTCTCCATGACAGATGGTGGGCTAGCTGCAGGTGAAGGCTACATCAAATAATGATAACAAGGAAAATCCCAAGTGATGCTTCCATAGCCCAGCTACCTTGCATCAACCCTGCATGACATGCAAAGTGAATTCTCTCTTCAGGTTTAAAAGGCATTTTTTCACTATGTGAACATTTATCTTCTAGAAACAACATTTATCTCACAGACAACACTTAAGAGCTGGCATAAAATCACTACAAACTTACTGAGCTCAAAACAAATACCATAATTTTTCCACTTACCTTTAAGTAGGAACCATGCTCATCATCATAACAATTATTATTCTGGGTTTCAGGCAAACCTTCAATCTTTTTAGCTTCCAGGCCAAGAAACCAGAGCTCTGTATAATTGAAAATTTCTTTTTGCTCATAGACTGTTAACTGGTTTCTAAAATTTTTCAAGGCTTCTAAATCAGAAAACAAGAACGTAAAACCACAAATCAATAAAATGTCAGAAACCTGATGGCAAAGTGCTTTTACAATGGAACATTTCACAGTAGGGCCCACCACTTTGAGCAGGATGCTTAGGAAAGCTGTTAGAGTTCACTTCCAACTAAGATTTCTCTTTTTCTACAATTTCATACAATTTTTTTTTTTTTTTTCTGGCTTGCAGTATTAAGTTCAATAAAGCACTCATCATCTGTCAGCAAGACTTTAAGACAGTTTAGGTTAAAATTATTTAATTGTGAGGGAATTTATGTACATAGATTTTATGAAAATCCTATCTGCTGTCTGTCTGGTCCCTCAGGCTCCATAACTTATATGAAAAGTTACATTTTTATTGGTTTGATTGCTATATTTATAAAATGTCAGTAATGTCTAGTTAACCAAAGCTTTCAAGTACTTGTTTTTCTGATAAAAATCATCAGTCAGATGCTTGAGGTTAGGAATTAAATGGAGTCCAAATCTGCTTTTCTCCTAGTTCTGATTCTTCCTGCATAAAATTTCAGCTGCCCTAACACCTCCACTCCCATCATTTAAATGTGGATATATATTCAGACAGGAGCATTATAAATCTATGTGTTGCATGCATGTGTGGGTGTTTTGTTAAACAGTGGCAGATCTTCATCCAGCAATGCAGGGATGCTAAATCATTTCAAAGCAAAAGGCCACTACTTTTTTTTCCTAGACTCCTTCTAGAAATAGATTAACTCTGTCAGAAACTTTCTAGATCTCAGAACTCCCAAGATGCAATTTAGCCCACATCAATAAAATGGGACACAGCCACAAGGAAGTGGGAAAGGGTTTTATCCCTGTAATGGAATATTGCTCTCACCTACCCCACCTAAGTCTTAGATAAATACACATTCTTTTTGATACTGCATGTTTTTCTTCTGTATTTGTGTTAGTCAAATCATTCCCCTACCGGGTACTTCCCCAAGCTGGATAATCAGAAATCACTGAGTCCCATCCATATTGCTGTGCTCTAAATTGTTAAATATTTCAGCAGCCATTTAACATGGCACCTCTGGTCCCTGAGTGTCCTGACTGTACACACTCCTCATCTGTGCAGGCAGCCTGTCACTTCAATCCTTTCAGTTTATCCAGGGATATTCTACCTGAAGCTGTCATAGGCAGTTTGACACCGATGTTGGTGCTCTCCAGTTCAGATGGTTTTGTATGGACTCTGGTATCACTCTCAGGAAGACTGTCTGGAAGGTTAAATTGAGGAAAATTGCCTTGAATTCCATTTTCCTGCCAAGCAGAAAAAAAATTTAAAATTAAAAACTGCTATATTCACAGAAACAAAGCTGCAGTATATTTATTTTGGATTAGTTGAGTAATCTCTATGTCAATTTTGTGCTGAGATAGAACAAGCAAGCTTGAGCACTAGGACACCCTGCTTATTCAGACTGCAAATTCTATCAAAAGCATTAAAGGCTGTTGGACCATGGAAAGATAAAGCTCTATAAATGAGAGAAGGAAGTTCATCTTCCAGATCCTTTCAGTATATGGACTCTCTAGAAATGCTATGTATACCAATGCTGGTCAGCCTTGGAGGGCTGTGGAACAATCCCTCTTGGAAACCATGCCAAACCAAGTGAAAGGCAGGAAGTTGATTTGGAATAACCAGTATGGATATGCCAACAAATGGTGTCTGAATGACTTGGTTGTCTTCTGTTATGGAGTGATGGGCTTGGCCAGTGGGAGAAAAGCAGTGAGCATCATGGACTTTGCCTTGAGCAGGGCCTGTGACACTGGAGCCCAGTGAGTGGAAGATGAACTGGATAAATGGAGCATAATGGGAGCAGCCTGCTCCAAGTCTGCTCTGCTTTAGTGAGAGGTTGGGCCAGATGCCCTTCAGAGGACTCTTCCAAACTAAATGGAAGAGTATTATTATTTCTTATTCCTTATATATTCTTATTTCTCATCCTTTGAGAAAGTCCTCATAGAAGTGGGGCTGGATGGAGACAAAAACCAGCTCAGTTTCAGAAGGGTACCAAAGCCATGTTCCAAAACCAGCACATGGTTGCCAAGACAAGGAGGACCCAGGGGATGGGGTATGGACTAACAAGTGGGCAAGCTTGGTCCACCACATCCTTGCAAGAAGTCCTGACTGGTACCACTTCAATAAAAGCATCTTGGTGCTTGTGGGGTTTGAATTAAGGATGTGTGCAAGTAAAAAGGGCTTCTTTTCAAAATGAAGCACTTTTCCAGACTTGTCTCTAATTCTGACCCTTTTTCTCTCTTCCCCCATACACTTGTGATACTTTGCCACTGACACTCTCTCAGTGGCACTTGGAGAGAGGCTGGTTCACCAGGCAAAAGAGATGTCCAGGAGCTTTATAACTCACCTGAAAAGAGGGGAGGACACTCTGCAAGCTCTTATTTGCTATTTGGGGCAGGCTGCTCTCAAAGGCGGGAGGGTTTGCAGCATCTGCAGCCAGACCATGCTTGACTTGACCTTCCAGATGTGGGAGGGAAAGGACACCACGACTAACTCTCTAAATAGAAAGCACAAGGAAATGTCACTTAACGACCTAGCAAGCAGTTCTGTGCTACGCCTATGAACAGCAGAGGGATGCAACTCCTTGGAAAATGTGTGTGGTTCACTTCTGACACCTAAAGGCAAAGGGGAAATGAGCAGATGCTAAGGCAGCTCCAGCTGTACTAACAGGCAGCATGACGTTTCCAGGCAATCCCAGCACAATTTAGGGAATGAGACTCCTCACAAGAACACTTCCATCCAGCATCAGAGCAGTGACTGCTTCAGCTGCAAAGGGTGGCTGGGTCTGGAAGCCCAGCAGCCATTCCAGGCAGCAGGACTCCCGTGAGTGGGGAAAAGAAAGCCCACACAGGGTAATAAGTAGGCATGAAGTGTCAATGGCAGAAAATACCATTAACTATTCCCAGTGGCAGAAGAGAAATTGGGACTGGACTGCTGCCAAACACCAGGGGTGGAGACAGTGGGAAGTCTTCCCTGCACTGGATTCTCTATATTTCCTTCCCCCTCATTTCCTATGGAGCTCCATTTGACTGGGCCCCTTTGTTGCACTCCTTACTGGTGAGGAAAAAGCAAGCTCTCAGCAAACTTTGCCTAAAAATAAATGCTAATGCTCATTTAAATAATCCAGGATTACTAGTCCTTCCTGACTTCTTCCATTTATTATTTGCAAAATACTTCTTTATAATTTTTTAATTGCAGCCAGTCATTAAAGGGCACAGCTTTATGAATATCTTGTATGTCTTATCAATGTCTTGAATATCTCAAGTCAGAGAAGTCAAACTCTTAGCAGCAAAGAAAACTCTTTCAGGTAGACTATTTCTTTGGTAAGTAATAAAACAATTATTTGAAATAGATCTGAAATAGATCAACTGTGCACAATGAAATGCAGAATAAGGTCTAGAGAGCAAAAGCTACAGCCCACATAAACCTGTGAAATTTTTCTCCTCGGAGAAGCATAGAAACATATTTGGCAAGCTTTTGACAACAAAGGTGAGGTTTGATATTTTCTTAAAAAGCAAAGAGCAATGCTCTGAAGCCAATCAACTTTAATGAGTACATTTTTTATTCCAATAAATAATGGAATAGCCTTTAAAAACTTAGAACTGGCATTCCAGTGGACTTTTCCCAAAAGCTTCAAGAAACAAAAGTGATGTGGTAGAAGAAATTCCTCAAATGCTACTGAACACAGCAAAACCAAAATACTTGCAGGCATCTGGGACAGTCATACAGCCACAGAGAAAATGGAAGAGGACAAGGAATAGAAGACTTGCCTCTGCCCATATTAATTTATTACAAGAGATCACTTAAAAAACAAGCATTCAGGTATTTTTGAAGTCAGCTGAAGAGTACATACCTGATGAAAGACTCTGTTAGAGCCCAGATGATCCCTCTCTTGAACAGTCAGCTGAGACTGAGAAAAAGCATCCACATGGGAAGACTGCAAACATAAAGCGAGGCTTTAATAAAAATTATTTTGGAAGAAAAAATTATGGAACCCCTGCCTGATTTCTGTATTCCCCTCCCTTGTGGCAATGCCTGTGCCTACAGAAGGTGTGAGAGAGGGCCACAAAAGCTGCTGAAAACATGTTACACTCTGGCAATGCCTTTCTCAATTGAGCAGCTGTTTTGTGGGCTGGGGCAGAGACAGTTTATTTTGTTATTATGCCTCTCAGATGCTTGGTGTGCCCCTGTGCTCAGCCAAGGGAAAGGGGCCTCTGTAATCCCTAAATATGTACTTGGAAGCTGGTGGTGAGTCTGCTTGGAAGAACAACTTTAAATTGCCTCATGAGGTAGATTGTGAGCCCATACATTGCTAAAAGCAGCATTAAACTGATTCAGCTGATTTTGCAAAAATAAAAAATAAAATCAGGGTTTGAGTTTACTGAAATATAGAAAAGCCCCATTGGCTACAATGGGCAGAGAGTATTAGCAATAAATACAAAAAAACCCCATGGGGAAAGTGCTAAGCAGCTCACCATTTTAGAGTTTGCAGGTGCTTTCAGCAGTTTTTCAATAAACATGCTAAGCAGCATTGTACACTTTTGCCCAATAACAAACTGCAATGAAATGAAGAAATCTTTAGGATAATTTATATCAAGAAAACTCCATGGTTAAAGCAGATTGGAGCTCTGCTCTATAGGCTGGAGTGAACCCCACTGGGTTTGGTCATAAAGGCTCCTGAAAGAGTCTGTCTGAGCCTGGAAAAGGCAGGGACAACTCAGATTAGATGCTGCACCTGTGCTAATACACTGCAGATATCCATATATGGACATAGATAAACATAAGTATATATATATTTATATAAAAAAGCTGTAGTGAGTGAGGGATGCTTGCATGCAAATTGATCCACACACACACACTGTGACATTGATATATGCAGGGCACATTAGCACTGCTGCAAGCAGGGAGATCAAAGTGAACACACCCCAACAATGGCTCTGGCACATTCGGCCCTGAACAGAAGCACAGACTGGTTTGGGTTGGAAGGGACTTTAAAAACCAATCAGTTCCAACCCCTGCCATGGGCAGGGACACCTTCCACCAGACCAGGCTGCTCAGAGCCCCAGGCTCCAGGAATCCACAGCTTCTCTTGGACAACCTGTGCCAGGTCTCACCACCCTCACAGGGAACAATTTCTTCCTCCCATTTCTTTCTCCTTTCCCATGGGAAAATATCCAATCTAAACCTGCTCTCTGTCAGTGTGAAGCCATTCCCCCTTGTCCTGTCACTCCAGGCCCTTGCCAAGAGTCTCTCACCATCTTTCCTGTGGGCTCCCTTCAGGCACTGCAAGGCCACAGTGAGGGCACCCCAAAGCCTTCTCTTCTCCAGGCTGCACAATCCCAATTCCCTCAGCCTTTCCTCCCAGCAGAGCTGCTGCACCCTTCTGATGATCTTGATGGCCTCCTCTTGACTGACTCCAGAGCCTGTAGCATATCCACCCTTGCATATGCACTTAGATTAGAGACTCTAAAAGACTTTTCCAAACTAAATATGGAGCTAAATCTCTGTGTACAGATCTACCTGACCACATGGAGGAAATTCTGCCTTTTGAAAGGTTCAGCTGTCTCACCATCAGCCAGGAAGACACCACTCAAACTGAGCAGACCAGCTGAAAACTGCTCTTGAGATAACTGTGCTCTGTGTGTGCTCTTCCTGTTCACAAATGAATAAACAAACCCTTTTGCAAGGGCAAATCAGATCTAGAACAAACTGAGAACAGCTCTGGCGTGAGATGAAGGGTGGCTGTGAAGCACAGGAGAATGGCAGGAAAGGGATAAGGACTAAAACCTGGACATGGTAATTCCCATCTTTGGAACTGGAGATCAGCCAGCCAGGGATAAGAGATGACATGCTGAATATCCAAATTATTACCAGTGCCAACACAGCAAATGCCACAGAAGAAGGTCACTAGACTACTGCATCCTAAACAGGAGTGTCCTAGAGCATGACACAGTTTGCCAGAGCACCAAACATCCTTGTATGATTTTCTTTAGATCATGATTCCATGGAAAACTCAGTGCCACAGTATTTTCCCAGACAATGTACAGACAATCTTATGCAATCTCCATATCTTGCATTTCAAGGGACAATCATATTTATTATGAAGGTGAGTCTGGGATACACACTCAAAACTCTACTAATTATATCAGCCCAGCTCTTAGTAAGATTATTAATTTTAGCACATGTTATACTTTTTCCTCACACTTCATCCATACTTCATTCCCAGCAAGCTATGATTTTCAGTTTCTGGAGCTGATGAAAATATTACATTTCATTTCAAGGTAGTTTCTTAACTGCTTCACGCTTTTCTAGATACAAGTCAATACAAAGACAGGATTTTATAGAGAAAAAGCTATCACTGAAAACCGAAGAAACAAAGACTTCACATACGTGTGCCGACTGCAGAGTCTTCACTCCAAAAGGGCATTTTATTTCTTAGCAATTATTTTAAAAAGCTAGGCAGCTATGTCTAAATTCTTACATTTTTTTAAAGTAGATTTACTAACAACAGAGCATGAAAAATTTAAAAAATATATTTGAAACTAAGCAAGAGCTAAGGAAGAATGTGAGTGGGCTCCAAGATGTGCTGCCAGAATTTGGATTTGGAATCAATTTAATTTCCATTCAGTGGGGAAAGATTACCAAGATTTTGAGGTGAACATTTCTCTTTTTACAGTGTAAAAGCAAAATCAGTCCAAGCCTTATTTTAAACCATGGAAATCTGTGATCCTCTTTGCCCCCCTTTCTCAAAACCTACTTATTAAGGCTTTATAGCTCTTTCGGCAATTTATTCAATAAAATGAGTAAGTGACCGACCTTCATAAAATTACCCCAAATGGGTAAATAATATAAAAATCTATTTGTGGAAAAACTGATCTGTGCCTACAGCAGTCCTGCTGGTGGCTGAATGGGGAGCAGGTGGATTTATTGGACAGTCCACACAGTGGTTTTATTTGATGGTCTTGATCCAAATGACCCAGCAGAACTGCTCTAGCAAAATCCTGGAGTTGCCCTATGGGCTCTGCAGCTGAGCTGTTGTGGCTGGGCTCATTCTGGCAGATGCACTCCAAAGAAAAGCTGCAGCACCTGTTACTATTCCACTCCATTTCACCCCTGGTTTCCCTGCTCCTGTGGCACTCAGCCTTGTCCTACAGCTCCAATGCTGCAATCCCAGACTATCATCTCCTGCTATTCCAGCCCTGCAAATCCTGGACCACCTTGCTCATTCCAGTTACCACCAAAGAAACAGAACAAGGTCCTCATCCACCACCTAGCCCACAGTCACAAAGTTTTAGCTTTACAGCATTCTGTAAAATCAAGCATCATGACACACTTCCATAATTCTCAAAATATCAGAGTATTTTTTCACTACCATGTTAACCATAGACATCAGAAATGCATTAAAATTTAGGAATTTTTTAAATACACAACTACATGAAAAAAAGACCCCTTCATTCACATAGGCAATCTCTTCCCCCTGTTCTCAAAACTGAATGAAGCCTGTACAATACATGGAGACAATACAACACAGGTGCTAAACCATGCAATACATTAAAAAGCCATAGCAAATACACTCTCTCACTCAAAACACAGTAGGAACACAAACATTTTCCCCACCTTGTCAACTATTTCTGTCAGCATTACTGCGAGAGCTGTTAGGTGCAGGACAGGAGCTGTTTATTCCATTCAGGGAAGGCATTTCAGGAAGCCCACCTTCATCTAGTCAGAGCATAGCAGGAGCAGTTCCATGCACAGTGCCCTGAGCAGAAAAAAATGGATAATGCTTCTGCTTGGCTTCAGATTTAAATTTTTCTCCCGGAAATATGCCAGTGACTATTAGCTGCTCTAGTATTCTTTTGGTGGCCATCTGTTCCCTTTCTCAGCCTCCTTCTAGCCAAATATAATTTTCCATATTTATCATGGCAAGTCAGTAATAAGAAAGACAAATATAACAGGATTGGCTGTTCTCCTTGTCATCTCAGTCTGTTCTTTCTCACTGAGCTCATGTGCTTGCGAAACCAAAAAACACTTAAACTTGGATTTTGTCAGAATTTGTCACAGCGACCTTGCTATACACTGAGCAAAATCTCTTCAACAAGACTGACAGACTGGAAAATGAAAATTAATTAATTCCTTAAGGGTTGGTTTCTCACTGGGCATTGTGTGTCAGTGTGGCACCTTGGTCTGAGGTTCTTGAGGGCATTAGTGCAGAGCTGCTCTGCACTGTGGGATAATGAGTGTGTGGATTATTTTGGTGTGGATAATGAGACAGAACTTAGCTGCCCTCCTGTCTTTCCTCTTTCTCCTTTGGATGCTGTGCATGTATGATGGGGCACTGATGGAGGCGTCCCTATTTCCCCAGCTGTCTTAGGGGAATATCTAAAGCAAAAATACAGTGTGGTCTCCTCCTTCATACAGCCAAAGAATGACATGTTCCCTGATGGTCTGAAATCTGTCAACAATGCAGAATAGTTCTACTTTCACTCAGAAACCAGGGTTTTCTAGGAGAAAAATACACGCTCACCCACTGCTGCTTTTACAGATGCTGCTGGAATGGCCAAAGGACAAACAGTTGTTCCTCTGCACCCATGGTGGTCTCTGCAAAGCCTCTCCTGATGTAATTGCTGGGCTGCACCCTCCCAAAAGACACATTGCTCCCACTTCCATCACTCCCACTTTTCCATTCATCCAAGCTTGGCAACCCTCTAAGCAACAAATCCTCCCTGGTATTATAAACGTCATGTGCAAGAGAAACTTCTTTTCTCAACAAATAACCACTCAGGCTGTCATGCCAGGAGGGGGCCATGCAGATCTTCTAGAATGGCTGGGGTTGGAAGGGACCTTAAAGCCCATCCAGTTCCACCCTCCTGCTATGGGCAGGGACACCTTCCACTATCCCAGCTTGCTCAGAGCCCCATCCAGCCTGGCCTTGGACACGGCCAGGGATGGGGCACCCACAGCTTCTCTGAGCAACCTGTGCCAGGGCCTCACCATCTTCATAGCAAAGGATTTCTTGCCAAAATCCCATCTAAACCCTCAGTGGGAATCCATTTCCCCCTGTCCTGTCACTCCAGGTCCTTGTCAACAGTCTCTCTCCATTAGCAGTCCCAGGATAGCCTCCATAGAAAGGAGTGCAATACAGATCTGCCCATGTTTTAGCCATCCCTCATTTAGAAGAACATCCTCTGTTTTATTTTCCTTATTTCCTTTTTGCAATGTTTTCTCTCCTCTTCATTTTATTACATTCTTGTAACCATATTCAAATTTGCTGTGATAAGTCATGCAGGAATAAAAACAACATTCAGGATCATTCTTTTATATATTCTGAGGAGGGCCAACTAATTTTTGATGACATAAGGCATTGAATACAGTTTTCCCCTCCATTTCTCAACAATAGTCTCAAAGCAAGAGAAACTCACTAGGATTCTTACTAAGTTTCAGTCATGCTACAATGAAGTAAAAAGGAGTACATAAAATGTTTCAGCTATAAATTTAAAGTAGATTTTTTTAAGTTTGAAGGAAAGATTTATCTTTGTAACTAATTTTTTTTTTTCATTACCCACTTCACAAAGACGTTTAATTAAAGGAGCTAAGTGCAATTGTACATAAATTCCTTATGGATGTGATCACTGCCCATGATCATCATACAGACAATATCTTTAACAAATTTCTACATTTGCCAACATCTCTGTGAAGTAGAATAGTATTAGGGGTAAAGGAAATTAAAGAGCTTTCCCTGCAAAGAAAACCCCCTGCATTATGGAGTAGGAAAAGGATTCATTCCATCTTAGCTAAACATTCAAGGTAAACAAATTTCCCTGTGGAAGCATTCCTGTCTTGTTATTGGCTTTTCCTGAGAAGGAGCCTGTTCCAGTAACGTAGACTAGATATCCCAAACTTTTACATCCCCAGAATTAGATTAGATTAATTCTACTCTTTATAGCACTTACTCTGCTACTCCTGCACTTCAGTCTTCCTGATCTGAGTGAGGGCAAAAAGCACAGAGGAGCAATGAACTGAGCTGTCTCAGAGCTGTGCTGTGGCACCAATCCAGGTTTGAGCAGTGCCACAGGGAACATCCATTGCTGCCACTGCAGGCTGAGCCAGGGAAGATAAATACCAAATTCCCAAAGTGAGTGGTGTTGACAGAAAACTTCTTAAACCACTTCTGCTCTATTTGTTCTAATAAAGCATAGGAAGCATGCTTTTTGCCTTTTGCAAGATCAGTGCAAAGGGAATGGGTGATTTAAGGTTTTGCATACATTTACTTGGGCAAAGAACCCACCAGATGAACCCATCAGTCCAAGGCTGATAGAAATAGAAAAGCCAGTCATGAGGTCTGGCTCTTTTAGAATGTTTCTTCCACAGAAGAGTGCAAAAGCATGGAATATGATAACATCAAGATTCTAACATTTAAGTTAGCTGCTAGTAAATTGGCTCTTTAAAGTTTATTAACAATTCCTATCACACTTAAGATCTGCTCTTTCTTCTAGCAATCAAGAAAAAAATACAACACTGTTTGTTCTAAATGTGCGCAAAAGCTGGGTAAGAATCATGAATGCAATTTTACATAGGAGGGAATTAAGGCGCTGTGTTGCTAAGGATGTAATTGCCAGAACCTTTTGAGATAATTCCTAACATCTGAGTAAGTGTCCTTGACTGAATTCAAATAGAATTTGGGGACATGGGGATTTTCCAAACAGCTCTCTGACTGTATAAAGCCAAAAGGACCCCAGCGACATCATCATTTCTAGAAAACAGACTGGGCAAAGAAATGACAGCCCAGAAATCAGTGCTCCAACTGATTTCTCTAATGCATCAATCTGTTCTCAGGACTATTCCAAGAACAGAAAATATGGTTATTCCTGGACTCACAAACTGAAGAGGAATCACATGAGAAGCAGGAATTGGACACGAACCAGATAAACTGATTTAAATTGAGTGGGGTGCACAGATGAAATGTAGGTCTAGGTAAGCTTGTTGAAATATAAGTCATAGGCAGGAAAAAAAACCCCAAAATTTGATAGGCAAACTTATCATAGGATCATAGAATATCCTGTGTTGGAATGGACCCACAAGGATCATCAGTCCAACCCCTGGCCCTGCACAGACACCCCAACAATCCCAGCCTGTGCATCCCTGTGAGTGGTATCCAAGCCCTCCTGGAGCCCTGGCAGCCTTGGGGCCATGACCATCCCTGGGAAGCCTGTTCAGTGCCCCAGCACCCTCTGGGGGAAGAACCTTTCCCTGATACTCACCCTGACCCTCCCCTGACCCAGCTCCAGCCATTCCCCAGGTCCTGTTCCTGGTCACACAGAGCAGAGATCAGGGCCTGGCCCTCCTCTTCCTCTTGTGAGGAAGCTGCAGAACTGCTGTGAGCTCTGACCTCAGTCTGCTCTTCTCCAGATGAACAGACCAAGTGCCCCCAGCTGCTCCTTAAGTGGCTTTCTCTTCAGGCCCTTTACCATCTTCGTGTTCCTCCTTTGGATGTTCTCTGACAGCTTTAGAGCTTTCTTATATTGTGGCACTCAAAACCACACACAATATTCAACATGAGGCCAACCCAGCCCAGAGCAGAGTGGGACAATCCCCTCACTGGCTCTGCCAGCGATGCTGGGCCTGGTAAGATCATGACCATGATGGAAAAGGATTTTTAGCTTGCTTGTCAAGCTCTGAAAGCTTTGCAAGAACTTTCCTTCAAGAAAGAGCTCCATCTGTTTCTACCCATTTCCAGGTGAAATGTGGGGAGCGCCTGTTTTATCCCTGTCCTGCCTCAAGTGGAAGCTGGAGGCCAATCCAGGAGAACCAAGGCCTCTCAGAACCTGTGTAGTTCATAATTACAGTTACTAAATACCTCCCCACATCCTACTGACATCACACATTCACCTGTGTATTCAGATATGTTTCCTAAATAATGCCCTCTGAGGAGGAAAACCAGGGAAATCATTTCCCAACCTCATCACTTCAGAGGGGTTACACTGTATGAAATCAGTACCTCAGCAATGAGTGACCTCTCACAGCAATTTTTCTCTAGAAATTCACTTTAAACAAAAGCATCATGTGTCAGTTTTAAACTTAGAAACACTTTGAAAAAATAATGTAGGACTTTTGATTTCAGAGTAATTCAACTTACTGTAAGTATTTCTATAGAGCAATTTTTTTCCCTCTAAAATAAAAAATAGACCAGCTGTCTGCAATATACATATACTTTTAAGATACCACAAAGCCTTTTACTTAAACCTAAAGGTCAATCTGAAATCTTTTGCAGAACCCTAGGTAATCTGAGATTCTATAAATTAATTATTTGCTTACTATTTATGCAGAAACTTGTAAGATCCCCCTGCAATTTAAAAATGTTAATTTCTTATCTTTGCAGCAATATTAATGATACTGCTTTCATTAAAAATTGCCATCAAAAAACCAAAGATTCATAGAGTATCTTGAGCTGGAAGAGACCCACAAGGATCACTGAAGCTCTGCACAGGACAGTCTCAAGAATCACACATCTTAATTCTACTTCTCCAAAGAAATTTAAATAATAGTTAATGCAATAAAAATATCATACGGAATTGATGGCAGATGGTACAACAGACTGAACTATCTTCTTTCTGTTTATTTTCAGTTCCTCACAACAGGTATGTCACAACCTAATACAAACAGTTGTACATCAAACAATAAAAAAAATGCCAACCGTGATTACCTTAGGCTGGACTCTTTTATTTCTTCTCACTTGTAAACAAGAGTTACTGAAGAAGCTGAAATCACAGCAGCTCTCACTGCTCCTTTCTTGCTTTTCCCATAATGACAAAGCTCTGTGTTTTAAATCAGTTTCCATTAAATTGTTCTCTTTGTGAGTTAAACCTGACACTGATCCAACCTGTGCCCCTCTGTGAATAAAAGCTTGGGCTGACTGATGATTTTTAGGGTGAGCTGGCTGGAATCAAGTCCCAGGTTGTTTTACCATGTTCCCCAGCAATGACACAAACCAAACTGAGCTGAACTGGGAAGCTGATGCTCTATGAAATCTTTGAGGACTTTACACCAGCACAACATGTTTGTCAATTAGGCTCAGCAGCACTGCAAACCCATCCCTTGGGGTGCCTCATTTGCTTTGCTTTCCTTCCTTCTGTTTTTTTAATTCTTTTTCAAAGACAGAGCTGCAGCTTTATCTCACCTGCTCTGAACATGAACTGCCTAATGAGGGTAAATCCAAGGTAATTCCCAGTGTTATTGAGAATCCCAGCAGTGCCCCTGAGCACCACACGCACAGCTCCCCCTTAGCATTCAGAACTCTGGACAATCTTGGAATGAGAGTTTCTATGTAGTCCTGTCTCTGTTTACAGCCCAATCCTCTATGGACCCCTTAGATATTCCATCAGCAAAACGCCTGCAGCTGGAGCAGCCTCAGACTGGAATATTAAAGGAATGGACCTCAGTGGTCTTTTATTCAAGTATTCCTGGCAGACTCCATGGGGAAATATCTAATGCTTAGTCTCAATTCCTTATTTTCTTTACTTTTTTGTGAGAATAATAAAACAATTCATATTTTTTAAAAAATGCAGAAAAAATGCGACACAAATTTTATTAAAGTGAAAGAAAAATCTTTTAAAAGCAGAGGAGCAATGCCAGCCTTAAAACAATAAAGCCACAGTGGGTTTGGAATTTAAAAATAATAAAAGAGATCCTTAAATCATGGCATCATAGATTGGCCTGGGTTGGAAGGGACCTTAAAGATTATCCAGTTCTAACCCCCTGCCATGGACAGGAACACCTCCCACTATCCCAGGTTGCTCAGAGCCCCATCCAACCTGGCCTTGGACACTGCCAGGGATGGGGCAGCCACAGCTTCTATGGGCAACCTCAGCACCATCACAGGAAACAATTTTTTCCCAATATCCAATCTAAAACTGCTCTCTGTCAGTGTGAAGCCATTCCCCCTTGTCCTGTCACTCCAGGCCCTTGTCCAGAGTCTCTCTCCATCTTTCCTGTGGGCTCCCTTCAGGGCCTGCAAGGCCACAATGAGGTCACCCCAAAGCCTTCTCCTCTCCAGGCTGCACAATCCCAATTCCCTCAGCCTTTCCTCACAGGAGGAAAACCAGAGGAAAGCTTTCTATTGACATGTAAGTGCCAGTGAACCATTTAATAAAAAAGGCATATGACAAATGTAATCAGAACAAGGGGATAAATATGGGAATGAACTTTGGCTGTGTAAGTGAACTGCCTAATTGTTACCAGAAAAAAGAAAAAATCAACCAAACAGCACAAACAATAACAACAACTAAAAAAAAAAAGTAAGTCTGTGTCTTCCCAACATTTTGAATTTGGCTCATGAAAGAAATCACTTCTCTCTCCAAACCTCATTTCACTTATAACCTCAGTCATCACAACTGCAATTACATGGCTCCTACTGAAAAAAAAGCAAGGATAGTACTATCCATAGGTTTTTGAACAGAATTGTAAGGCAGGATGCAGCTTCACAGGACATCCCTGTGCCAATATTTTCCTCCAGACCAGCTCTGAGTGTTTTGGATGGCTCTGTCCATCTGGGATTCTAAACAAGAATCCCAGGGATCTTGTTTATGGAGGCTGGACAGCCTTCTGGTGTAATCTACTTTTAGCTCTTGCAAGATGCTGCATTTAGCTGCACAGGCCAAAAGCCAGTTTTCAGGAGTGCTGCAGGCACTTGGGCATATCAGAAATGCAGGTGCATGCCAGGTGCAGTGGCTCACTGCTTCTTCCCACCCCCAGGCAGTGGAGAGCACTGGAAACCCCTGGGATTCAGGCTGCTGCCTGCATTTCACATGCTGTGTACTCAGATATGTCTTGAACAATGTGCTTGGCCTCCTTTTCTCCAGGTTGAACACCCCCAGTCGCTCCTCACAGGACTCACTCTTTAGGTATCTATCTCAGTATCTACATGCACTGAATTTTATTACAGTAATCTCAAAACATTGATGATAAATGGGCCAAAAAGTCCATGCCCGGCACATGTGTATTGCTGTCCTTAATTAAACAGTAGATTTCAAGTATATCTTTTGCCTCGCTTTCTTTTTGGGGAGGAGGAATTTGTCAGAAATCATCCCCCAGTGGTGTTTCAGGAGAAATATGTATTTATTGAAAGAGCTTTCCTATTATTTGTAGAGAATATTTTAATAGTGCTCTGCTAATGTGCATTATAAATTCTCAGCATATTAAGGAGATTTCAAAGAAGAACTGTTTCATACACATTACTGCACAAAGAATAATTAGAATTAAAGTAGAGGATCTCAAGCAGCGGCTTCAAATCTAAACAATTCTGTGACAGTGATATTGCAATGTCACTCTCACCACACCAGCCATGTTTTGAGGAGTGCTACCCCAGCCTTGTCTCACTTTTTGAACAACACCACTCACTTTACACCCTTTGTAAGACCTCCCTGCATGTTCAGCCACAGAGTGCAAACTAATGTCATCATCAGGACAGTAATAAATCGTATCACATGTTAACAAATGCAGAATTTGCTCATAAATCCATTTTTTTCCTTTGCACAGAAGAAATGAAGAGTGTACAGAGGAGCTGCTGGCAGTATGTGCTGGGTAACATGTTTCAGGAATGATATGGATGAAAATTTGGAAGTTAGGCAGTGTTCCCACTTAGGAACAGGCTGTGATGTGTGGAGGACAGAATGCTTCCCTTCAACTTCAATAACACGCTTTCCCACTCTTTTGGGAGCAGCTGGAAAAATCTGCCTCCAAATTTCTTTGGCAAGAAAGATGAATCAAAGCAAATGAGGAAAGGAGAAGGAGGAGCTGATCTCAGACAAGCTCCAAAGGGGATGTAGCTCAGTAGGGAATGTGTTCTCCATTATCACTTATTACTGCAACCTCACTGGGGCAAGTGAAGGTACAGAGCACAAAGGTGATGGATGAGGAGAATCAGACTTTATTCCATACACAACCCCCCACCCAAATCAGAGATGGAAAACACATCTCCAACTGGCCATGATTCTTCTTAAAATGATCACTTCCAAACTATTCAGTGCTACATATCTCTCTTGCTGGTTTGAATGTTTCCAGGATCTTTGGCAGCTCTCCACATTTGCAGTTCCTCTGCAGGTAGCCTAACTGCTGCCAACTCTGGGTAAATATAAATCATCTGCCTTTGATTTATGGGCAAGATTCAGCCCTCCTAGAACAGGCTTTGTGCAGGTGGAAGTGCAGGTGGAATGGGTGGGAGCACCAGAACCCATCCACGTGGCAGGGAAATGAGCTTAAAAGATTTTCAGTCAATGATCTTTCTCTCAAGCAAAACAGCTGGGCTGCCTTCCCAAAACCTGGCAGTGGTTTCATGGTTACATCTCCACAGCCAAAGGGAACATTTTTTACAAGGGAATTGAGTTCTACCTAAAATTACTGCAGGACTTCTAGATGTTATCAGAGATTATTTACAGGGGCATGGAGTGACAAGACATGGGGGAAAGGCTTAAAATTGAAAGAAAGTAGGTTTAGATTGCATATTATGAAGAAATTCTTTCCTGTGAGGATGGTGATGTGTATTAAAACTCTGTATCCATGTGTGTGAAGACACAGCGGGTTTATCATAATACTCAAAGAATCATAGCATCATGGAATGGCTGGGGTTGGAAGGGTCCTTAAAGCCCATCCAGTTCCACTCCCCAGCCATGGACAGGGACCCCATCCACTATCCCAGCTTGCTCAGAGCCTCATCCAGCCTGGCCCTGGACACTGCCAGGGATGGGGCAACCACAGCTTCTCTGGGCAACCTGTGCCTCACCACCCTCAGAGGGATAGTGACTCCACCACCTTCCTGTGCTGCCCATTCCAATGTCCAATCACCTGTTCTGTGAAGAAATTCTTCCTGAAAACTGGCCAATTGCTGCATATTTTCAATACAGGGAAGCACCTTAACATTCTAAGTTCCTGGAGAGTTCCATTTATGCCTCTGTCTTCTGGGGTCTCTGTAGCTCTCCTAACTTTGTTGTCCTGAATGCATCCTTTTTCCTCACTTAGATATGCTGGGGAAGATCAAGGAATCCCAGAAAAAAGCATGAGGCTGGAAGGGACCAGTGAGTCATCTTGTCCCACCTCCCTGCTCCAGCAGGGCCATCCCAGAGCACCGGGCACAGGATTGTGTCCAGATGGTTCTGGAATGTTCTCAATGGCAAAGACTCCACACCCTCTCTGTTCAATCTGCTCAGTCCTCTGTCCCAGGACAGAAGTTCTGCCTCCTGCCCAGGTGGAACCTCCTGGCCTCAGTCCCTGCCCGTTCCTCTGGTGCCATTGCTGGGCCCTGGAGCAGAGCCTGGGCCCTGCTCGGAGCCCTCCCTGCACACAGGGACACCCAGGGCTGAGGGCCCCTCTCAGCTGGGGCTCCTCTCCGGGCTGGACAGCCCCAGCTCCCTCAGCCTTTCCCTGCCACAGATGCTCCAGGCCCTGAATCATCTCTGCAGCCTCCACTGGCCCCAGTCCAGGAGCTCCCTGTCCCTGCTGTGCTGAGGAGCCCAGGACTGGGCACAGCACTGCAGATGTGCCTCCCAGGGCTGAGTAAGATTTGCCCATTCTTACATTTTTGACTTACAGGCAACTCTGTTCCTTATGAAATCATGACAGAGACTCAGAGGCAGCTGTGAACCCCACTCACAAATTGCATTAACACGACTTTTACCCAGGGAGGGGCTAACTTATGCTCAAGAAAAAATATAACAAACATCTGGAGAAGAACTGTATGTTAAGCTTATAACTGAATTAAATAATGCAAGAAATACCTACTAGCATTATAAGTCACTGATCTGTGAAAATGTATCAGAGTGAGGCTGTGTTGTTGATAATACTTAAGATGATTAAGGCTTATTAAATTCCTAAATTTGTTTTTCTGTTCTTGATATTTTGCTCACTTGTCATCTGACCCTCTGACATGCAAACACTGCAAATACAAGTGATAGCCACATAGCTCCACTGCATTGCAATGATAACTTGATGTTATTATGCCCTCTAATGTTGAGTTCCTACATAGTTACAGACTTTTAACATTCTAAAAAATATGCACCTATCTACTAACCTTTATGCTGGGATGGGGTTCACAAGGTATTTCTGAAAGAACTGCCTGATTATAACCCTTTAGAATCTTCAGCTTAATGAATCCTGCAAGGATAATAAAATGAAAGAAAGACTTACACAGATTTACTGGAAGTAAAAAAATGTGTAACAAATCTCTCATCTGTTCAAGGAGGAAAACAGAAAGAGAATCTGTCATCTTTGGCTCTACAAGATGGTCTATCACCAAGCAGATAAATATCATCTGGGTTTCAATCAGTTCTATTTCTTGTGATTTCTTTGTACATTGGAGTATTGTAAATGTCTCCAAGGGCTGTCAGTATGAAAAAGAATTTGGTGAAGGAATTGAGATACCTGGGAATTAAACAGAGCTTTAATACACTAAGGACCATGTAGATTCTTTTACACTCGAGGCCAGTTAAGTCCTTCCATGCTCTTATTCAGCTGAGGTTGGAAAAAATTAACCTTTAAATTCTGAGTTACATTCAAAAACAATTTCAAAAAAAGCAAACAATGGGAGAAAATACAAAAGGCAAGAAAAAGAAATTTCAGTTTTTTAATATCCCAAAT
This sequence comes from Zonotrichia leucophrys gambelii, assembly GCF_028769735.1. Taxonomy (NCBI): domain Eukaryota; kingdom Metazoa; phylum Chordata; class Aves; order Passeriformes; family Passerellidae; genus Zonotrichia; species Zonotrichia leucophrys. The sequence continues at coordinate 14,204,135 of NC_088170.1, read as the reverse complement.
GTACAGGAAAAACTCATGGTCCAAGTCTTCATTTAAATGTACACGAGTGTTATTAATATTGGGGGTGTGAAGGCAGATTCAGCAGAGCAGAAACAGCCTCAACCCAAAAAAGTTCTTTTTTTCATCACAGCTTTTTGGCTTCTTCTCAAGAGAATAATGTCACACCTGAGTGGAGACAGAACAGAAATTCTTTGTAAGCAGCAGGACAGAGTGTTTTAAATGCAAAGAGCAGGGTTTTGTTCAGAGGGTCACCAGAAGTGGTTACATCCTGTTTTCATCTTTGTGGTTTGCACTGATACGCTTCAAGTCTGTTGGGTTAACGAAAGTTGGACCAACAAAAGTGATTTGACATGAAAGGCAGAATAAATTTATCTGCTCAGAGCAAATGACACCAAATCCCTCTGCTAAAAATTAAAGAGCAGTTTATGGAATTCCTGATGCATTTGATCTCAAGAAATGGCATTTGGGCAATTTTGTTTCTATAAGGAAAATAATGGGAAAAGACTTGTTTCCCTAATTAAATCCCATGTCTCTGAATGAGGATTAAGATATATCTCTAATATTTAACTTTAAAGATACAGGTTTTCATATTAACAGACTATCTGAGAACAACCAATACAGACCTGGGAAATGAAAGTTTTGGATCTTTTGAATTACAGAAGGTAATAGTCACACACTTAAGAGGTTCTGAATCAAAACAAAATTCTGTTTTCTTCAGAAATAATGAAAGCTGGAACGGTGATCGTTGCCTTACGATAACCTGATTGATAACGCATCAGGAGCAGACAACCAATCTGCAAGGAATCACTGAAATCATTAACAGAAGGCTTTACAAAGGCATGGATTACACTTGAAGATGAGATGTGGTCCCCAGGTACCTGGACACTGCAGAAGGGGCCCGTGGGAACCTCATGGGGCTAAACAGGACCAAGTGCTGGTGCTGTACTGGGGATCAATCCAGGCAGGGGATGAGCAGAGGGAGCAGCCCTGGCAGAAGGACCTGGGGGCTGTGGGTGAGAGCTGGCCCTGCCCCAACGCAGAGCCCCCCTGTGCTGGGCTGCACCCAGAGCCCCAGGGAGCAGGGCAGGGGGGATTCTGCCCCTGTGCCCCTCTCTGCTGAGCCCCCCTGCAGGGCTGCATCCAGCCCTGGGCCCAGCACAGCAAGGACAGGGAGCTGCTGGAGCCAGGCCAGAGCAGGGACACCAAGGGGATCAGAGGGATGGAGCAGCTCTGCTGGGAGGAAAGGCTGAGGGAATTGGGATTGTGCAGCCTGGAGAAGAGAAGGCTTTGGGGTGACCTCACTGTGGCCTTGCAGTGCCTGAAGGGAGCCCACAGGAAAGATGGAGAGAGACTCTGGACAAGGGCCTGGAGTGACAGCACAAGGGGCAATGGCTTTACACTGACACTGGATAGGTTTAGGTTAGGTATTAAGAAAAAATTGTTCTCTGTAAAGGTGGTGAGGCTCTGGCACAGGTTGCCCAGAGAAGCTGTGACTGCCCCTGGATCCCTGGAAGTGTCCAAGGCCAGGCTGGATGAGGCTCTGAGGAACGTGGGATAGTGGGAGGTGTCCCTGTGGGGTTTGGAACTGGATGATCTTTAAGGTTCTTTCCAACTCCAGCCATTTCATGATTCTATTATATTCCTTTGTTAATGCAACTCCCTGAGTCACGAGTAATACATGGAGCAATGGATCTGCTGCCATCCATTGTAATCCCTAGGCTTAGATAGCAATTTACTGACACTGTGGATTAGTAAAAGCTCAGTTTCATTAATCAGTAGCAATGACTTCACTGCTTTATAAAACCCCTACCTTAGCAAGGTATCATGATCCTCAATGAAGCCCCAGGAGCTCCAAGGAAATTCCTCATTGTCTGAGCCTGACTAATGCTGCTGACTTCCAGTAAGAGCATACACAGACAAAAATATCTGCCAGACTGCAACCAACATTTAAAGTGACCTTCAAAATTAATACATTCAAGGAATACAGTTACACATTATAAAATATTTTATTTTAGGTTTTTTTTAAAAATACAACATTCTAAAAAACATTTCCCTATCATCATACTGCCATAGTGCTGTCTAGACTACATTAATGCCAAGACTTAAGGTACTTAAAATTAAAATTATCACAAACCAACATCTCTGAATATAATACATCAAAAAGCTGGTGGCCAGATGTCACTCTGATTAAACAACATTAGTATTCAGTAGCACTTAAAAGATGCCTAGCAATTTGCAGAATAAAAACTCATCTTAACATGAGACACATCTGTAATAAGAGTCCTCCAAAATGGATGATTCCAGGATGCTGCCACCCTTTGCTTATCAGCAAAACCCTTTCCACAGTCTTTTCCTCTGTGTGGCACTTTGTCACTGACCATTAACTGCTGGTAGCACTGGGATGGAGAGGTTTGACTCTTGCCAGTCTGGAGAGCCCAAGTCTTAGGCAGTGAGTAGGTGACTTAACAGGAACACATTTCACCGAGGCATTACTGCTTCCTGAGGGAGCTGGAGATGATTTTGAAACAAAAAGAAGGTATTAAAGGTTTAAAGGAGGAAAAAAGTATCATATGACTGCTATCTTTTAATAGTTTTCCTAGCAGGACAAAAGAAGCATTCTGAAAAGGATGCAAAAAGGTCCAAACCACAGGGACACGTGGAAATCACTCACCAGGAACTCCTCCCTCTGGGAGCCAGTGCAGCAGGAATGGTGCACAGGTTAATTACCCAGCCACACACTGCAGCAACAATGGGAAACTGTTCCCAGTGCCCTGGGCATTTTCAGGCACTCCACAGAGAGACACTGAACACAACTCCAATGGGGAAACAAGGATTTGAGAGAAAGGAGCCAAACAGAAAGAACCATGTACAGAAAAGAAGAGCAAATATGAAGAAAAATCAAAGAATCAGGAGTCAGCAGCAGTATTCTCAAACACCTTGAGAATATAAAGCTTTTAAGCATTTTCTTTATTAGTGCAGCTAAAATACTCCAGCATTTATTTTTAATATTCTTTGTTTAGAACAGACAATAATTTAGCACATGCCAGAAATAAAGAAAGCTCTAAATAAGAGAGAAATGGACATGAAAGGATCTTTTGATTAAGGTCTGATCCCCAGTTTGGAAAACATTTTGCAAATCCCATGCAGATAAAGCAGTTAAGCATAATGCTGCAAGTAAAACATAGATATAGCTTCTCTTCCTTTCTCTCTTTTTTGTTTTAAAGAAAATCTCTATAAAATTTATACATAGGGCAGGCATTTTCCTGGAATAGCTGAATAGCCTTTTTTTTTTTTTTTTTTTGGGAGAGATTGCTAAAAGCTTAAGTCAACTCATGTATATGTCTTATAGCTGCAGCCTCACCCATACCTGGTGGTGTCCATTTAGGCTTTTTGTCTGTGACAGGACTTGATGCATGTAGAGGCCTCCCAGCTGCTTCCAAGGGACTGGACATCACCTTCTGCCTTGGCTCAGAGTTGTGCTCCATTATCCAGGAAGGAGAAACTATAGGTGATGCTGGGATGGAAAAGAATGACTTTAGAAAGATGCTCTTTAGCAGAGAAATCATCACTTAAGATGACAGACCACTGCACAGCAGAAATAATGAGGATGGTACTAGCTGTCTCATCTTGAAGTTTGTAAATATTTACCCAGACACCTTGCCTGTTAGGGAATGACACAGACATGGATGCAGCTTGCTCTTCCAAAGATGACAGTCATAGCAAGGAAAGAAGGCAGGCTACTTGCTTTTTAAAATAAGCTTAAACAAAGCCAACAGTGAAAGCTCCAACACCTGATACAACCCAGAATCACTGTTTTGACAAAAACCCCAGAAAATAACTGCAAAAATGAACAGAAGTTCTTTAAAGAGATTAAACTTTCCTGGACAAGGAGGGCAGAAGGAATTTCTCCTGACATACAAATGCAGAGAAGCAGTGACATTTTGCTGGTCTGAGAGTGAATAAGCTCCAGTGAGTAAATTTAGTGTGAAAGTGCAAATGAGATGTCTTGAGTATGAGGGATGATGCTTCAGTAAGGGGGAGGGCAAGGGAAAATGCAGTCAAAGCAGCATGAATTTCACTAAAAATCCAAACTAAACATAATGCATCACATCCAAAGCACATGTAAGGAGAGGGTTTTGGTGGAGAAGAACTTACTGGGTACAGACTCTGGGTCAGAATCATCAGGATCATGGGCTCTGTCATCACTGTCAACCACCAGTGACTTGTGATGTGCTGGAACTTTGGTTGCTGCTGTCCTTTGCCTCCCATCACCCTCAGGTGCATCCTCATCCATAACCCGATTGAGGCCTACAAAACAGAAAGTGATTCAATCTGCTTAAATTCACAGTAAATTTATTTTCTTCCTCTAAAATGATTTGCTATCTGAGTGCCCAAAATTAATTTTGGTGATATGAAGTTATACTGTTCAGAAACATATCACTGACACCTGTTTTCATGTACTTCTCATTTTATTTTCTCATTGTCAAAGTTATCAACATTTATCTGTAATCAGGCAAATAAAATGAAGACCAAAAATTCACCAATCCACAGGTTTGCTCATTTTAAGACTGGGGCCAAATTTTTAATGAAAGAATTGACACATCCTTCAACTTTTATTTAAGATAAAGATCCTTTTTTCCACATCAACAACAACAACAAAATAAACCAATGGAAACAAAGAAGAGATAAGGTATTTAAATGTTTTTTGTGAAAAGAGTGTGAGAACAACTTACCTAAAAGTTCACTGTCTACACTGCAGTTGGAAAAAGGAGGTCTCCTCTGTGCATTTTCTGACTCAATATTCTTACCTGTTTTAAGATCCAGGGGAAAAAATTTAAAATACTGTACAAAAACACATTATAAAAAGTAAAAAGAGCAAGAAATTAAAATAGCTGAAGTTTTTATCTGTCTCTAATCCAAGTATATATTAGGAAAACCTTATAGAAGAGTTACTTCTCTCACAGAAAAAAAACCTCAAGAACATAAAAAAACAGACAATACCTAGAAACTCTCTCTTATCATGACATCATGAAATAAAATATAATTTTCAATCTATTTCAGTGTAAAATAAATTCCCATGTTCAAATTCACTGCATATAAATAAAGAGTGTTGCATGGAACTACAAAGTAACCTTGCTCTTCTGAATTTTGCACTTCTTGGGGATCAGAAGATTTTTCTTTGACAGATAAGGCTAAGGCAACTTCCAAATCTCTTTTATAAAGTTTCTCATCCAAGGATAACCTAGGGAAAGAATGACAACATGTTAAATAATAAAACAATTACATGAGTGTTATCGAACTATTTCTTGCTCAGTGAACTCTTTAAATTCAGATACTTGTGAAGAGATTCATATTTCAATACATTTTTATAGCATATTTTGTTACAAATATCACATTTTGAAATTATTTAGACAAAATACACACTAACTTTTAAAGCACTCTATACTTTAAAGCATTATGATTGTAAAACAGTGTATGTGTGCATATATATACATATATAAAAATATATGAACTATTAACTGGCATTACTACAGAAAAAAAAAGTGATTGCCTTTGTTTGAAATGCCACATCAAAATGTAATATTTAAACATTACTAATAAAAATTAGATTTCTCTTCTTCATTGACACAGACTTTGTATCTTCCTTTAAATATGTTCTTTTAGAAGAAATCAAATTTGTCTTTATATTTCTCTGGTTTAGGAGTCCCTAAGAAACTCAGAATTTTTAGAGTTATCTGAAGGTGCATTAATACAGCTCAAAATTTTTATTACAGTCATGTATTACTTGTTTGTTGTCAGCTGTTTAAAACTCTAGGGGAAAAGAAACCAAACCCAAATATTCTTATTAAAATCCAGTTTTACATAGAGTTGACCACATTTCTTACCTCTTACTAAGTGTCTGTGTCTGTGATGGAGTCACTTCTTTGGGCTTTTTTGACTTCTCTTTTTTCTCCTTCTTTGATTCCTTGAGCTGTGTTCTGGACTTTTTGCTTGAAGGTGCAAAGTCTTCATCTGTTGGAAAACAGCAACAAGCTCTCATGAGTTTTCCTATATTCTTAAATTTCATCATTTTCATTGCACACTGAAAATATATCAAGATAACTTTTTCTGGAAATTAATCCTATTTTAAAAGAACACAACAACTGCACTATCCTTAGAAGTATTTAAAATGAAAATTCAACAGACTCTCTCTTACATGTGCTTTTATGTAAGAGGCAATTTCAAATTCTTGATGTACAAGAACATCTCACTTACCATCATCTTCCAAATCCCCAAACTGAGAATAATCAACAACTTTCTTGTTCCTGTGGCCAAAAAAAAAAAAAAAAACACTATCAATCCTTTCTGACTGAGCAACTTGATTTGGTAACACTTTTGGGTAGAACTTGTTTGACAAGGAAAAAAAAAGCAATACATGTTCAGGTGGACAGAATCACAGAATCATGGATTATCCATGAGTTGGACAGGAATCACAAGGATCATCCAGTCCAGCTCCTGGCCCTGCTCAGGACACCCCAGCCATTCTACCCTGCACATCCCTGAGAGCATTGTCCCAACACCCCTGGAGCTCTGGCAGCCTTGGGGCCATGACCATTCCTGTTGCAGTGTTCCACCACTCTCTGGGGGAAGAACCTTTTCCTGATATCCACCCTGACCCTGCCCTGGCAAAGCTCCAGCTGTTCCCTGGGTCCTGTCCCTGGGCAGAGAGAGCAGAGATAAATCTACAACCAATGCAACTGTACATGATGGCTCATTAGCAATAGCTTGTAGATTTTTTTAAAAGACTCCACACACACTCTGGACAATTTGTTCAGTCCTCAGTCACTGCCCAGGACAGAAGTTCTGCCTCCTGCCCAGGTGGAACCTCCTGGCCTCAGTCCCTGCCCGTTCCTCTGGTGCCATTGCTGGGCCCTGGAGCAGAGCCTGGGCCCTGCTCGGAGCCCTCCCTGCACACAGGGACACCCAGGGCTGAGGGCCCCTCTCAGCTGGGGCTCCTCTCCGGGCTGGACAGCCCCAGCTCCCTCAGCCTTTCCCTGCCACAGATGCTCCAGGCCCTGAATCATCTCTGCAGCCTCCACTGGCCCCAGTCCAGGAGCTCCCTGTCCCTGCTGGGCTGAGGAGCCCAGGACTGGGCACAGCACTGCAGATGTGCCTCCCAGGGCTGAGCAGAGGGGCAGGATCACTCCTGACCTGCCGGCACTGCTCTTCCCAGTGCACCCCAGGATTCCATTGGCCTTCTTGTGTCCCTGGCTCATGGACAGCCTGTTGTCCACCAGGACCCCCAGGTCCTTCTCAGCAGAGCTGCTGGCCAGCAGGTCACCCCCAGCCTGTGCTGGTGCATGGAGCTGTTTCTCCTCAGGTGCAGAATCCTGCACTTGCCTTTGTTGAATTTTAGACACTTCTCTGCCCATCTCTGCAACCTGTCCAGGTCCCTCTCAAGGCCTGCACAGCACTCTGGGGTATCAGCCACTCTTCTCAGCTTTGTGTCATCTGTGAACTGCTGAGGGGACATCAAACCCTTCTTCCAAATCATGGATGAGCAATTTAAACAATTCTGAGCCCAGTACTACCCCCCCTGCAGGGCTGCATCCAGCCCTGGGCCCAGCACAGCAAGGACAGGGAGCTGCTGGAGCCAGGCCAGAGCAGGGACACCAAGGGGATCAGAGGATGGAGCAGCTCTGCTGGGAGGAAAGGCTGAGGGAATTGGGATTGTGCAGCCTGGAGAAGAGAAGGCTTTGGGGTGACCTCACTGTGGCCTTGCAGTGCCTGAAGGGAGCCCACAGGAAAGATGGAGAGAGACTCTTGACAAGGGCCTGGAGTGACAGGACAAGGGGCAATGGCTTTACACTGACAGAGAGGAGATTTAGATTGGGTACATGGAAAAATTTTTTCCTGTGAGGGCTGGTGAGGCCCTGGCACAGGCTGTCCATAGAAGCTGTGGCTGCCCCATCCCTGGCAGTGTCCAAGGCCAAGCTGGATGAGGTTTGGAGGAACCTGGGATAGTGGAGGCTGTCCCTGCCATGGCAGGGGGGTAGAACTGGATGGTTGTTAAGGTCCCTTCCAACCCAAACCATTCTACGAGAGAACCCAGGGGGACACCACTAATGCCAGGCCTTCAACACGACCCTGTGCCACTGATCCCGACCGCTCCGCTGGAAGAGAAAGGGGCCACCCTGGAATCCCGCAGAGACCCCGAGGGGATCGGGCGAGCCCCGGTCCCTCAGCCCGGCACACGCACCTCCTGGCCGGCCGCGCCATCCCCGCCGCCGCCGGCGCCGCTTGGCGCCTTCGCCACAGGCGCAGCGCCGAAAGTGCCGCTGCGGACGCGCAGCTGCGATGACGGGAGCGGAGAGGCGGAACATCCCGGCTCGCCCTTCCCCGCGGCCCGGTTAACCCGCGGTTGCCCGCCCGGAGCCAGGTGAGCCGGGACGGGATGGACCGGGCACGGGGGGAGGCTCCCGGTGCCCGTGGGCGCTGCCGCTTGCAGCGGAGGGAATGCGGGCACCGGGAGTGCCCGCGGCGGGGAGGGCGCGGAGGGGCTCCCGCAGGCCGTGTCCTGCCGGCTTTGAGCCTGCAATTCCAGGTCCTCTTTGGAACACTCCCTCTCTATCAGCTGCCTTACTGCACCGGGGAGCAGCAGAAACAGCGTGGTCGGCTTTGTGTTTCCCAGGATTTCCCTTTGAATCCGCTCCCAGACAGGCCGGAACACCGCCTCGCATCAATACTGGTTGTCCTGTGATGTTTTTGAAACGGACTTGTTTCGTCTGTGTCTAACACATAGGTTTGTTCACTGAAAAGCCCCGCCAAAAAAAACCCAAAACAAATCACCGAATCCTAAACCCGTGAATTTCTGCTGTAGAAGTTTTTATTTTTATTGTTTTTTTCTTTTCCTCGGGGTGTGGTTTTTAGCGCTGGGGAGGGTTCAGCTGAATCAATGTGTCCAGCTTTGTAGGGGATGTTAAAAACGGAGGCGTGTGAATGAGCAGAGGAGCCCTGTGGAGGGTAAAAATACCAGCACAGTTATCCCAGCCTGTATTTCACTCTACACAGCCCCCTTTGCATCTCTTTTGGCTTATTTTTAATGCAGGTTACAAAAAGACAAAATAAGCTCTTTCTAAAAATCGTTGCAAACATCCGCTCCCCCACTCCCCGGCCTTGCACCTGCAGAAAGGAGGAAATAAAATCTCTGTGCACTCTGCAGGATTTCAGCTTTTGAGGCATCCATGACAGAAGTCAGGGTTTTTTGGTTCATTTTCTATTTATCAGGAGTCCCATCTAGCCTGCTTCTGCTTCAAGTCAGGAGATTTTACACTGTATTTTTTAAGAGCAATTACCCAAGTTTATATATTGACACACTCAAATACATTTTAGAAGCATTTGATATTTTGGAAACTGGTATTTAATGCTTCAGTTCAAGATGCAAGTATTTGGAAGTCAAAACTCAGTATCTGTGAAAATTTGGGGAGTTAAGTATTTTTGGCTGTTAATTATGAGCAAAACCATGGCTTTTCATTACCATTTTGTACTTATGAGTTTACAAAAATGTAATTCTTGTTTCTTCCATTTCTGTTGCAGGAAACAAACTCAAGAGGATGAAACCTAATAAAGGAAAGACTATAACTAGAGAAAGAGACTATGTGTACAAATTCAGTGCTGGAAATGAACATTTTGTGCTTACAGTGCCTCTCAAATTCCCTGTGCAAGAGAATATCAGTCATTTGCATGGACGTCTGATGGTTCTGCACAATCTGCCATGCTTTATAGAAAATGGTATGAACTGATTTCTTAAATTAATGTCCTGTATCCTTGTCCACAAGCATCTTACAGCTTGCTCTAAGAAACCAAAAGAACAGTGTTTTACTGGAACAGTGTTTACAAAATTGGTTTTTAAACAGCAGGACATCAGAGAAAATTACTGTCAGTGCTAGCAAGGAAAAGGTTTTCAGGTGAAAAACTATACTTACAGATTTCCTGGGTGATTGTTGATGTGTTCTGTTGATGGACCATTTCTTCTTGTTTAATAGACCTGAAGCAATCTCTTAGTAAATTTGTAGAAGAGGAAACCATAAAAGATTATGACAGAGAAGCTGAGGTGGCTCTGGAAGCAGTGAAATCGGGAAAAGTAGACATCAACCAGCTGGCAGATACCTGGGCTAAAGCTTATAAAGAGGTAAGATTAAGGCTGGAAAGTTAATATTCAAGGCTTGCTTTGTGAGAGTATGTGTACACACACAATCACAGTTGCAATCACAGTTGTGAGGATGGAATGTTACACTAAAATTCGCTGCAATTCTTGCAGTTTTTTCTTTCTGTCTGAAAGTGAGCATCAAGTCTTCATCCTACAAGTTCTTAGTCAAGTTTTTCTTAAATTTAATAGAGTAGAAAGATAGAAAATGGAGAGGCAAAAAATGGAGAGAGGCAAAAAATGGAGGTTTGTTCATTCAACAGTTAATACTCAAACAAAACATAGGCATAAGGCTCATAGTGGCTTAGAATTAAAGCAAGAGGTAACGAAGTGACACTCGTATCCTAAAACTCAGTAACACTAATTAAGGTTAGAAGGAGAAAGTGTATAGTTGAGAGAGACTTTTCAGTTCATTTTTTGGGTTCATATTATTTAGGAAGGATTATGTAGGAGGCTTTAGTTGGAATAATGTCTCCAGTTTCACATGGGATCTTAAAAATAGTGGAATGCAAAAGAACTGGAGGAGTCCTAGTGAAAAGAAAAAATTAATGACAAGCCTGCAGTGTTTAAAGAGAAGTTTATAGGAATTGAATTTGCTTCTCATGAAATATAGAAAAAGGTGAAAAATCTCATTAAAAGCTTGCAAAATTGGCATTCTTGGGCTGTTCTTTGTTCAATAAAAATAGCTTTTCTTGAATCAGGGTTGTTGATGGAATTCTTAGTGACATCAGCAGTTAGTCATCCTCACTAGCAAAGCATTTTTGTTTGCACAGCTGGTGTTCTGGGCCTTATCTAAAATTCATCAGGTGCAAATATTATTGTGGATATTGCTGTTCTTTCCAAGCTGGTGTTGTGTGAAAATTGGTAATTCCTTACTGTAGTCCAAGCCTTAATGATTCTGACTTTAGTTGCTTTGAAAGATAAAGAATGGGAGAGGAGAAAATTGAAAGCTAAAGTAGAATGCCAGGAAGCTTAAATTAGGGAAGATAGTTTATGTATGGTACAGGCTGTGTGTGGGCCCCCATGGTTTTACCCCACCATTATGAGGGATCTTTATATGTCCTAAGAGGTATCTTATCCTTTAAAATCTCTTACCTTTTCTTTAGACAACATTAGAACATGCCAAACCTGAAGAAACCAGCTGGGATGAAGATTTTGCAGATGTTTATCATGATCTGATCCATTCTCCAGCTTCTGAAATGCTATTAAACCTGGAACACAATTATTTTGTTAGCATTTCAGAATTAATAAGTGAAAGGGACGTGGAGCTGAAAAAGCTACGTGAAAGGTATTACTTTTTTATTATTTAGGTTCTCCTTTCTCTTATTAGGTAGGGGTACATGCCACTGGGTGTGTAAACTCTTAGGACAACATGTATAGCTTGTATTTGTCTGTGTAAACCTCAAGTCAGACAACACTTGGCTGGCACAAGGGTATTTAGAGCAAGGGGGAATGGCTTCAAACTGAAAGAGTGAAAATTTAGATTGGATATTAGGAAAAAAATCTTTACTCAAGGTGTGGTGAGGCCCTGGCACAGGTTGCCCAGAGAAGCTGTGGCTGCCTCATCCCTAGAGGTGTCCAAGGCCAGGTTGGATGGGGCTCTGAGCAACCTGGTCAGGCGGAAGGTGTCCCTGCCCATGGCAGGGGTTGGAATGAAATGAGCATTCATGTCCTTTCCAGCCCAAACCATTCCATGATGTCATTAGGGTCAGCTACCTTATATTACTTTGGTAGCCTTCTATTATTTTCAGTGATTGAGGAGTATATAAGTTTTGATTTTCAGAAAGCATTGAGTTTGTGTGGGCACACAGTTTGTGGTAATTGGGAGTGGGGCTGTGACCCAGCCTCATCCCAGTGGGCTACAGGTGATAAAAGCAGGTGAGAAGGCAATGAGGCATGGAGTGCCCAGGTGTGCTGACCACCAAAGGGAACAGAGGGCACACAGGTGCAGTTCCTGTAAGGTGAGGGGTGTGAAAAACTGGGCTGAAAGCCAAGATGAGCAGATGTCTGTAGCTTTCTAGTGATGTTACTCTGTATGGGTTGAAACTTTCTGAAATGGTATGGTGGCACTCTGAGTGCCATGGTCATCTCAACTGTGATGGATGCTGTGACACATTTAAGTCCAGAGTTCTGGAATAAGCTTGCATAGCTGCAGGTGACTCCTTTGTCCACAAGAGGGAACACGTCGAGTGTGGATTTTTCTTTTTGTGTCAAAGTAACTCCAGTAGGTCTGGTTTAGCATTCTGAGTAGCAATATTCCTCTTGAGCTGTGTGTGTTTAAGCTCACCCTAGACAGTGCAAAATCACTTCATGCTATGGTTTCTAATGGACTGAATTGTATGTATTTCTAGTTTGAGGGTCGATGTTGCCAGTATGGTGTTAGCAAATCTTATTGCTGCTATTGCCTCTTCTTAAGCATGCATACAGAAGAGCAGTATTGTTGTAGAGCTCAGGTGTACTGTGGCTGTGAATTGACTCTGTTGGAATTTATCACATCCCTGTGTTGGTGGCAGCTGAGACTGTCCCAAATGAGGGTAAATGATGTTCTGTTTACACAGGGGCTGACTGACCTGACCCTTAAGGCCAGTTTGTTTTGTGGATTTTCATTGCTAAATCTGTGACTGTTCATTCTGTCAGTAACAAACAACCAAGTTTGTGGTTTTATCATAGCAAAAGGTGTTCTGCTGCCAGTCTTTTGAATTCTGTGTTTGCTTCCCTTTCAGGCAAGGAGCTGAAATGGATAAGGTGATGCAGGAGCTTGGGAAGTCACTGACTGACCAGGATGTGAATTCCTTAGCAGCTCAGCATTTTGAGTCTCAGCAGGTAACTAGAATATGCCCTGCACATAATCACCTTAAAAAGAACACCCACACCACTCAAATTATCACTGCTCTCCTGTCAGGATTTGGAGAACAAATGGACCAATGAATTAAAACAGACTACTGCTATCCAGAAGCAGGAATATCAGGAGTGGGTGATAAAGCTTCATCAAGACCTAAAGAATCCCAACAACAGCTCAGTCAGGTATTTAATTCCTCTGTGATGCTGAATTTCAGCTGAAATAGTTCAAAGTATATTTGTTTACATAATCTTCTAAGTAGGGTACTATAGTCCTATTTATTATGATATGATAATATCTATAAATAATTTGCTTAGGATAATCAAAGGCAAATAAACCATCATAAAGAAATATGTATAATTTCAGGAGTTTCTTCATTGTGTGATGTTACAACATCTCTGTACCAGAAAGTGTTGTAATGCTCTAAAGTACAGCTTGACATGAGTGGAATTTCCTTCTGTTTTGCCTTCCTCTCCTATATCTGTCTTTAACACTGTTTCACAAAGCTTTCTGTTACCACCTAAGCATGTTCTGGAGAATAATGGTGCTTTAAAAAAATGGTAACAATGGTTTGAATTAACAGCCCTCTTTTTTCTTTCTGTATGTATGTCACTGGACAGCTAAAAAATGGAATTTTTTAGCGTGAACACTTGTGGAGAGAGTTGAATGAGAAGCTTTCCTCTGTTTAAGGAAATGGCAGGGAAATTAGAATTTGTAAATTGGGTGGGGTCCTTATTCTTTATCACTAGGACACTGCTGCTTGGCAGTTGAAATCAGTAGAATTGCTTGCAAGTTTATAAGAGATCTTTGGAAGTGAGGCACTTTGTAAACAGAAACTTCTCACTAATGCAGCGACAAATTGGATGCTGTTCTTTCATGTATTAGGAACAGTATTTGTTGTTTCACTACCAGACAGTTGAATTTAGGGAAAACATTAAAACTGATATCTGAAATGTTTCTGGGAGTTTGAACACTGTGGAACATTTGAGAAGGTGGTTTTTAATTTCCCGTTTTGTGTGGGAAGAAGAAAAGAAATGCTTTATTTGATAACTTGATAAATAAGGTTTTGGCTGCTGTAAATAGGTTGAAGAGAACTCTTTTTGTTTTCCTTTTATTCCTACATTCTTACTATGTTATAACTAGGTATTGTGACTTATTTTTAATTCTCAGTCTTGGAATGCTTTACAAATGGGCTAAATAATGTAAATCTAACAGTGAAGTTTCCTCTTCCTGCTGCCAGGAAGGCAAAGGTGAAACCTCATGAATGGAGCTCATGCTCATAGGTTTGATCTCTTGGTTTCCACAGACCAGCTGAGAAAACTTGGGATAACTTTCCCAAAGTTGTTGGTCTTGAATAAAAATTAGGATTAACTTTTTGGTACTTCTCTAATTATTTCAGTGATGAAATTAAAGTTCAGCCCAGCCAGCTGAGGGAATCTGTGGAAGGAAATGGGAGAATCTATGAAGAGCAGAGGCTGTTAGAAGAAAGCTTTACTATTCATTTAGGTAAGTGGAGTAAACCCAAGTAAATTAATAATGTATCCAAAGCAAGTATTATTTACACTATTTAACTCTCAATGTGTATAATCCATAGTTTGGAGTTGTTTTGTGTTTGTTCTTTACATGTGTAAGAGAACAGTATAAACTGTATCAAGCAATGTCTGAAATAGGTGGAAATCTTAATGGAAAATATTCTAGAAGTAAATTTTTACCCATTTTGGTTGGGTGACTCATGTGGAAAAGCACAGCAACAGCAAAGTATATTGCCTAAAAATGATGATTTTACTTTTCTTACATGTGGTAGAAAAATGTGTTTACGAAATTCACTTCCTGTGATCAGTTGACAGCAGAATAGATACTTGCAATTTGTATTTTTGTTTGTGCAGTAGAGTCTTCTTGAGCTGTTTTCACCATGTTATGTTGTGCAGGAGTGGTTTAGGTCACTTAAAAAATCATCAGCAGAGTCATCAGACTGAGGAAGTTTGATACAAATTTGCAAAAGAGCAAAAAGGTTCAAAGGCAAGGTTCACTCTATTACTATGTAGATAAAACACAGAGAGAAAAACTGGATTATAACCAAATCTAAAATGATTTAGGCAGAGATGGGCAGCAACAATCCTTCCCAGTATCACAAACTTAGGAATTTGCAAGCTCTGAGGGGCATCTCTGTCAGAGGGAGATGCTGGTGCAGCCTGCTGTGGTGCAGGAAAGCTCCAAGGAAGTCCCTTAGGACCATGGTCCGTAGGGTTGTGAGATGATTGCCTTGAGTCATTTGGAAAATGTTCATCCTCAGGTTGAATTGCTGGAGATTCCAGAGCTCCAGCAGCAATGGTGCTGTTCCCCTTGGGCCATGGGTCAGCTGGGGATGTTTCCAGGCTGTCAGGGGCTGACTGATGATCTCTTCCCCTCCAAGCAGCTCCCACTTCAGCCACACAGCAGTTCCTGGCATAGCCAGGAGATCCTTCAGCACCCAGCTCATAGCACAAATGCTTAGGCCTAGCAGGAGTTCCTGAGCTTGTGGAGTGGTTCTGGGAAGGGTGGGAAGGATACACCACTACCCATCAGTATTTCATCCCTAGCCCTGCAGTACTCCTCAGGAGGAATTGCTTCACAGAAAGGGTTGGAAGGGTCTGCCCAGGGAGGTTTGGAGTCCCCATCCCTGGAAGTGTCCAAGGAATGCCTGGACATGGTACTCAGTGAGCTGGTGACAGAGTGGGGATTGGGCACAGGTTGGACTTGATTTTGAAAGTCTGTTCCAAGCTTAATGATTCTGTGATTCTGCAGTGGGAACAAGGCTCATTTCAGGCATGGGCAAGCCTCGCTTTGTGAGAACACTGCATTTTTATTGCTGCTTTGTGAATTGCTGATCTGTCTGTAAAACTGCAAACTGAATGAGTGGCTGAGAACTTCCTCTGGGTGTTACTGGTTACAGCTCCCTTCCAGATTTTAGGGAAGCACTTTGTGCCCTTCTATTTCAATCTGAGTCCTGAGTTTATGTTGTATTGCACTAAGTTAGTCTTCCACTGGGATTGAGCCACATTTGCTCTGTGCAGGAGCTCAGCTGAAGACCATGCACAACCTGAGGCTGCTGAGAGCTGATATGCTGGATTTCTGCAAACACAAGCGCAATCAGCGCAGTGGGGTGAAGCTGCACAGGCTTCAGACTGCCATGTCCCTCTACTCAACCTCCCTCTGTGGCCTGGTGTTACTGGTGGACAACAGGATCAGCTCCTACAGTGGAATCAAAAGAGGTGAGTCTTCTAATGGGAGGCATTGTCAGGGAGAATGAATAAAATAATAAATTAGAATAAAATCTGGCTGTCTTTTCTCACAGAAAAATATTCTTTGTAAAATTAAAATTCAGTGGAGGGCAGTCATGTTTTGCATATGGTATGGCAAAAGGGTAACAAATGCAAAAAGAGATATGGATGAGGATGGAGGATAGTGTTGTGCTGTTATCTCTCATCTCTTCCCTACATTTTGTGTCTGAGTAACAAACAATATTGAAGAGGACCCCTCAATATTGATTTAGACAAATTTATTATAGGAGTTTTTGACTCTTTTAATACCAGATTATCACAATGAAACCTATTTGCAAAAATGAAAAAGAAATATGCCCAGCTTTTAAAGTGATAGGTAAATATATAAAAATACCATGTCCTTTTGATACATGAATTCTGTTAAAAATGAACAGTAGGAATATGACTTCCCTACTTCTGGAAAGTTTGATTAATTTGATTAAATTGAATTGAGTGTCTTTTGAGCAAGTAGGCACTATGATGATGTTTTCTATCAAGGTTAACCAAAGAAACTTCTGTTTATTCCTGGTTGACTCTCCCATTTCTGTCTTGAAGTTTAATACCAAAGTTAGGAGCCTCATCCCCAGTGGGTTACAGGGGTTCTGCAGGACAGGGAACAGCACTGAAGGCAATGAGCCATGGAGTGCCCAGGTGTGCTGATCACCAAAGGGAACAGAGGGCACACAGGGGCAGTGCATGAACGTGAGGGGTGTGAAGGCTGGGCTGAAGAACAGGAAGGAAGGATGCTTGAAGCCCTCTGAAGTGATCTGGTATTACTCTCTATGGGCTGATGCTTAAAGCCTTTGGAAATTGTATGGTGGTACTCTGTGTATGGTGGCTGTTTCAACTGTGACATCAGCTGCTACAAATACACTTGGAATGCCTTTTTCTGACTATTACTTGTCATTATTCTTGCATGCCATAAAAAAAAAGCACAGTGGTGCTTGATATTTTCTGGAAATAGTTGGAGTCAGGCTTGTAGCAAGAAGGAGAGGGAAGTGTACCAAGAAAAACTGCAATTGTGTTTGTTGATTGGTGTTGATGGTTTCCAAGTAGTTCAATTGTTACAGTATTATTTTGTACTTGTACTTATTTTGCAGGTACTTTTTAACTGTTTGAATAGTTAAATGAATAACAAAAGGAGAGTATCTGGTTTTATGAGAGAAGACAGAAATTTAAATAGTGCCATTAAACACAAAATTACATCTTGTAGCCACCAATTAGGTCCTGTAGCCACAGTAGAGGGGAAAGTATTGAGACCATGTCACAATCTGTCAAATAAAATCGTCAATAAATTTTGGAAGAGGAGTCCAGTAGGGCTTTATCTGCTTTTGGAGAGTTTGCCTTTATAGCTGGATTTACTTCATCAGTAGAGTAGAATTACATAAGGTTACTGAGCACAACCTCAGGGCATGCATTTCAATCTTATTTTTTTCCTAGATTTCGCAACCGTTTGCCAAGAATGCACGGATTTCCATTTTCCTGGAATCCAAGAACAACTTGAAATTGTCCAGAAGGTTGTACTTAAGGCCAGAGCACAGCGTAGCAGCAAGACAAAAAGACACCACGGTCAGTGACAACCAAAATTACCCTCCTTGAAATAGAACAGTGGTCAGAGGGATGTTTGTGGGCAGGGCAGAGTCCATGCCACTCTTCTGCAGTTATTTCATCTGTAAAATGGAATGTTTGGGTTCATCAAGAAGCTTTGTGAAATTCACAGAGAATGTGGTGTTTGGGTGTTGTCTTTGCTGCTCCTTTAAAATGAATCAACATATAAAAGTTACATTTTAACAGCATGGGAAGTACATCAGGCCATTCTGCTTTCCTGAACTGCCTGTAGCAGCACAAACTTTATCTGTCTTTATGTTTTTATTGCCATTTACATTTAAATCTCTAAAAATTGCAGAAAAAGGAGTTTATTACTTTTCCCCCCCTTACTTTAAAGTAAATGCTGAAAACCAAATAAGAAATAGACTAAATGTGTATTTAGCTCTCTTATGCTGGCCAAAGTTTTGGGAATGGTTTTCCTTACATTCGTGTTTGCAAGTGGCTGGGAAATGCTCTGACCACATGGTGTTTAGGCAGTGCAGTTGTACATCATGTAACTTTGGTTTCCCTCCAGAGAGCTACTTATGTGATCTAAATGCATCTAGAACATGAACAAATATGAGTACACAGAAAAACAAGTTCCCTTGAGAACCTGCATATTGCTGCATCTCAAGGGAAATGGTGAAAGCTGGTTTTATGCTGCTGATTTATGTAAATCTCTTAGGAACAAATTTGTTTTAATTTGTTGAAATTAAAAGAAAGTGATAGCAAGATACTATGTGATTGTGGGGGCAGCTTCCAAAGGTTCTTGTTATGTCTGAGAATACTGTTTGCTGTTGTCCAAATGAAGAAATATCATGGGATGGTAAGTAAGAAAGGCAGGCATTTGAGGTAGGATTCAGTTTGGGATGTGTTGAAGACAGCAAAAACTCTTCTACCCATCCCCCTTGCATTTTGAGGACTTCATGGTCAAAATTCAAGCCAGATATCAGTACATGAACCTTTTCATGCCCAAGTGTAATTAACAGAGGATATGATTAGTATTTGTTCCATGTGTTCTTATGCAGAAAACAAAATCAGTGGGAATGAAGATAAATTAAAGAATATCGAACGCAACCAGTCGAACATTTTGCCGGGTGAGTTGTGTGGCATTGACCCCAATCTTCCTGAAGCAAATTGTGTTTTATACATCCACATTTTTAGCTCTAAAGTCAGAACATAAATTTTAACCTGAACCCAAGCTGACCTCAATCAGAGGAGAAGGATGTTCCTGTGGCTGAGGCAGAGAACTGGGTGTCAGGACATCTGGTTTCTATTCCCAGCTTTGCCACTGCATCACATGGCATGGGGCAAATCACTTCTCTTTGCCTAAAATTTCCTTCTGGAATTTGAGGATGAAAAAAAAACCCTCTGAGCATCTTGTGGGAAAGATAAAACTTCAATGCTATCAGCTAATTTTATTTGTGAAAATGGCTATATATATATCACTGCTGTGGTACAGAAAAGCAGTTTTGAGTGGATTTTTTAACTTTCAGAAATCCCTTTCTCAGGGGAAGTATCTTCTGTGTATATTGTGATGTTTAGTAAGGAAAGCTGCTGTTGAATTTGAAGATGAATATGCAGTTGGAGAAGGAGTTAAGTCCATACAACCTGTGGTTGAGTGAGGGCTTATTAAAATTGATTTTAATAAGCCCTCTTAAATATTTTTAGAGGGAGTGTACTGTAAATCAACTTGGACCAGATAAATCCAGGTGTCTTGTAGCAGTGTAGAGTGTGTTACTGCTCGTAGATGGTCACTGCTGGGGATTCCTGCCTCCTTTGCAGTCATCCAGAAGGAGTACAGGCCCATTCTGCAGCTGTTCCAGTTCAAAGAAAAGATCTTAACTTCAGTGGCCAGTGGGAATAGGTTTGAAGGAAGATGTTTATTTGTAGACTGAAACAGTGGGGGCATTGCACACCTGCTTTTCCCTTGACTGTACTGTAGACTTTAGATCTCCAGTGCAAAGGACCGATGGAGAGACCTGGATTTCACTGCCTCTCACCTTTGATAAATGAATACTAAATCTAAAAATGTCCCCAACAAGATGTCTTGGTTCCTTTTTTCAAGCAACTCTGTAACTCATCTTCCCACTACTCTGAATTATTTTAAATTCTAATGGTCACTGATCCCCTTGTGTTCCAGTGCCATATCTCAGTTGTTACATAACCCACTATCTTTTTCCACAGGCTCTGTGCATCCTTTATTTGAACCCATCCTTTTTTGGCCTTTCCGCCTCCCACATCTGTCTGCAATTCCGTGCTTGCATTGTGTATTTTGAGTATTGCACCTCCTCTGGGTTTGTTTTTCTGTTTTGTGCTATATAGAGATCATATCCTGTACTGGCACTGTTATGGTTCATTACACCATGTGGCCATGATGCCACTGGAACCCATCAAAGCAGGGGAGAGAGTGTGGGATGGATGTAAAACAGTGACAGTCCAAGGGATTTTAGATCTCCTGTGTATGTCCTCATACTGCTGTATATTTGTATTTGCCTTTTATCTTTCTTACACTTCCAAACAATTGGATTTCAGTACAGATCACTACCATGATTTCTTCCCTTCCTGCTTTGCCTTATTGTGCAGGAGAGTTCTACATCACAAGGCACTCAAACCTCTCAGAAATCCACGTTGCCTTTCACCTGTGTGTGGATGACAACGTCAGGTCTGTGAACGTGACCGCCCGGGACCCGGCCATCATGGGGCTCAGGAACATCCTCAAGGTCTGCTGCACACACGACATCACCACCATCAGCATTCCCCTCCTGCTGGTGCATGAAATGTCAGAAGTAAGTAAATGGAAATGTTTGGGCTTGTTTTATATCCTTGGATTTTTGCAGATGGTGAGTTTCATGCTGATATAGGCCAAATAGGGTGGTTTTACTCACTCACAGACCTCTGCCACACCACATGGTGTTTGTATCTACATGGTGACCCAAAGTAAGGAGCTAGATTAAAATCAATTAAAAACATCTCAGCCAGCTGAATCACTCAAAGTTTTTATTCCCACTCTTCCTTTTGGACAATTCACTTCCTAGATCCATCTCATGCAGTGGTACAAGTATTAATAGAAGATGGGACTACACAACTGGAAGCTCTTGCTTAGAAACTCTTATCTTCAGAGTTGCTGATGCAGTAGAGATACCAGATCCCCTCTTTTAATTATCATTATCTGTAAACATTAAAATTAACTTTTGGGAGCAGCAGAACTGGCAAAGCTTGGCTTAGAGTTCTGTAAACCTTCTACCACCTCAGCCCTACACAGGAACAACCAAATTTCACCTTCACTTTGACCTGTCTCCTTTACTGCCTAATTTCTGTCCCTGTTTCCTCTCTAAGTCCCCTCAAATACTGGCTGGGCAAGAGGCAGCATATTGCTGATGCTCTGTGTTCTTACTGTGCTGAGTTTTGTGTTTTCTTCTGCAGTGAGACTCTGGTGTAGGGCTCGTCTCTCAATCAGCTGTAAGATTTCTCAGTGCACAGCAATTTAAAACTATTGGCAGCCTCTTTTCTCTGTCACACCTGTCTCACTGGGAAGAAAAGGGGTGGGAAGGCAGGGAAAGAAGTGATGGGCAGGGAGTACAGCCATATGCCTCCTATCCTGAAGAGCTGTAAACCTAAAGAAATGAGAAAAAGAAGATAATTCTGTCATCCATGCAAGAATATCAGTAATAATTACAGTCTGTTGGAGAGGTTTCTATTTTAAATAACCCTTTGATTTTTCACTTTTAGACTCAATGTTGCCTTTCCTTTGTGGAAAGTGGCTGACTCAGATAAATGCTCGCCAGTGGATTACCTTTAACAGTGACAGGTTTTATAATAGAATTTACTGGAACACAGAGTAGAAGTCGTCCTTTTTTGCAGGATCAGGGTCTATCATAATGAAAAGGTAAAAAGACAATAATGAAGCTTCTAAAGGATGTTTCCATACATCCTAAGATGTACTAAGACCTTTCTTTGGGCACAAATACAAGTAATCAATATGCAGGACAGCAGCCTAGGTCACTCAGGGGACCCAGGTGCTGTGTTTCAGAAATTTATTAAATATACCGACCTTTTTCTTAATCAAGGTGCCACCTGATTATGTTCTTCTGGTTTTTGTTTTCTTTAAACCTGGCTAGTTTTAGCTTCTGTTTGCATATCTGTATTTTAAACTGCAAATAAAGCACACGACCAAGTGTTCAACATGCCTTGAGATGTGTGAAACTGAAGAATTAACTTCTTGTCTAGTGCTGGATTCTTAAAAGATCCTGGTAAAACGATTTACCTTTTGTATTAAGATTTTAAGTCTTAGCAGAGTAAGCAGAAGGTGAGCTGGATGGTAACTGTGTGTGTTTAGGCACAACTGCTTTGTATGACTTGCATTAGCAGCTTGCTTATTACAGTGCTTGGCAGCTGGCTGACCTGCTTTGAAGCACACAAATCTGTAACTCCTTGTTGAGGGAAAAGTGAGTAATGACAGATTTCTGAAAGTTGCCCTGAACTCGGTGCCTTTGGCAGCCACAGTTCTGACTCTGCATTTACCACCCACAGAAGAACATTTTTGTGAGGTGGTTAACCAGGAGCCCAGCTGCAGAGATGTTTCCATGCTTCCTTGGACAGGCATTCATTAGCAGTGTTCTCTGTGCTGTTTCCAAAGGTTTTCTCCTAATGTAGATGGATGAGTGGTGTTTATAGCCTCACAAAAGTAATTACAGGATCACAGACTGCTTTGGGTTGGAAGAGACCTTAAGCTC
Source organism: Zonotrichia leucophrys gambelii (assembly GCF_028769735.1). NCBI lineage: Eukaryota > Metazoa > Chordata > Aves > Passeriformes > Passerellidae > Zonotrichia > Zonotrichia leucophrys. The sequence goes on along the minus strand of NC_088170.1, from coordinate 14,181,488 downwards.
ATCCTGTCCCATCACCTGCCATGGGTAGGGACATCTTTCACTCTCCCAGGTTGCTCCAAACTCCATCCAGCCTTTCCTGGAACCTGTGCCAGGACCTCATCACCCTCCAATCTAAACCTGCTCTCTGTCAGTTTGACTGTATTGATCTCAAAGAAGCTGTTAGATTTCATTATTTCTATGAAAAAAAAAATCAAGAGTTCTGTTTTCCTTTGTTTTTCTTATGGCAAGAACAACCAAAACAGATTTCTCTTAAATTAAATGAAGGAAGGAAACTGGATTTGATACCTGAGAAAGGCAAAAGCAGGCAAGTTTGATTTCAGGCCAAGTGAGGTGTTACTGATTACTGGAATCTGCTATAAACTGGGGAATGAAATGGCTCTAACAGCAAGGCATAGCTAAAAATGCCAGAGCTGGCACCCTCCCTTGGTAGCTTCAACATTGCTGTTGTCCACACAGCAGCAGTGACAAAAATGTGACTCTTCAGTGATCTCAGTGCAGTTGTCTCTATTACCATAAATTAAGACAACTTTTTTTTAAAGTAGAAATGAAAGAAGTGTAAGCTGTGTAACAAATATTTATGAACATGATTTATGTCCATAGAGAGGTTATGATGGGTGTATTGATCTCAAATTTCTCATCTGAGTTTCCTGGCTTTAAATTTTCATCTACTCATCCAGTGTTTAGGATTTGCACAGATCCACCAAGTTAAACACCTTGCTAATTCTTACTGAAATTACCCACTGAAGTTTGGTTTGAAATATTTTTCCACATGATGTATGTGGACTTTACTGTTTTACTTACTTGATTACGACATGGTTCTGCAAAGACCCCAGCCCTAAGCAGCCCTATGTAGTGAGCCTATAATAAATTAAATGAAAATAAAAGCAAAAGGATTGCAGCATATCTTTCTCACTGTGAAAAATATGTGAAAGACCAGTGAAGCTGGTCTCTCCTCCCCTCCTTTTTTTTTCCTAAATGAGTGAAAGAAATCTTAATTTGACAAAATGATTGCATCTTAAAAAGGGTTGAAGTGTCTCTTCTAGTGAAAAACACCCAAAGTTCCAGGTGGGTTTTTTTTTAACTTTCTTGAATGCTGTTATCCAAAACTCCCTCTAAGAGGTTGGCTGTTTGCTTTTTTGCTTTCTGATGTCCTTCTTTGTATTTTGCATTGTTGCTTAGCTGATCCTTCATTTCCACAGCAGAGAAAATTCATGGTGATGTGGTGAATTCATGAGAACTTTGGTGTATGAAGATGGATTAGAATTGAATCACTGCTATGTCATTTTCAGTTCTTGTGGCTTGCATGGAGCAACATTCTGTTATCTCCCTGGATGCCCACAAAACTTAATCTCTGTTCCTCTCAAATAGTTCAAGGAATGGTGTCATATCCTGCTGTGTTGATCAGTCTGTTTAAGGCTCAGTTCCCATCACTGATTGCTCAAGGTGCTTCTGAGAGAGAATGTTCTTCTCTCTCTCTGAGAGAGAATGTTTTTTACTAAGCCAAAGCAGTGATCAAAACCAGCTATAAACCTTACTTGTGACAGAGAGCACACATGAGCAGATGAGTTAGAATAAACACTAAGTGTTGCTTCCAGAATGCTTAAAAATTAAAAAAGTCAAAAGGCAACCACAGCAAAAGTACAAATCCAAACTTGTCCATCACTGTTCTGATTACTGTGGTGTATACCCTAAAAGCAGCATGTGATTATATAATGAAAGATTTATGAAAAGATATTTCAAACTTACCCAGGTTTTAACATACAGTGTATTTTGGGGGATTGCAGGAGATCCTCCCACCTGAGGAGGAACTTTGGCTTTCAGTAGTTGTTTAATGAAGCCACACATCCAGTTTATCAGTTATGTTATCACCGGCCATTCTTAGATAACCTTGCCTCTCAAATAACTTTCTTTAATCCTGAAATTAAGCTTTCTGATAACAACAGATTGCACTGTGTGTTTGGCATTGCAAAATAGAGACTGGCTTTAGTGAATAGAAAAATATGTAAAGCTTAAGTTTGAAAAGGTACTTGGAATGATAAGTCAGTTTCTATATATATATTCCTGTATTCAGAGTAGGAAGTGCTCATCTTCATGTTGAAGAGTACAGCAGAAACAAACAGATATTGTTTTCTTCTTCCTGAGAAATGCTTGCAGTGAGTCATTCTGTCTCTGATGGAATTACATCATCATGGTGTAATTGGCTTTCTAGCATACAGCCAAAAAATGTTTCATGAACTTAAATCTTAAATTATTTAGCCCAGTGCTTGTACCATATCTTAAACCACTGTGCTTTTCATGTCATGTTTTGCTATTTAAGTTTAGGTAAGGATTTGCTGGCTGTTGCTATCTGAAACTCCTTCATCAAATGCAGATGATTTGTTTGTTCTCACTCTTACCATAAATGCATCTAAAGGAGAAAGGGCTTCTTCCAGTTCCAGTATTAGAGAGAAGGTTTTGCTGAAGGTTGTGGGTATGCCAAGAAATATTAAACAAAATCAAGAATTTAGAAGTCATCATTGTGCTTTTAAGATGTGATCAGGAGCCTGCCTTTGATTTGCTGAAGCATGAACCTGACAATTATCAGTTGAACATTAGACTTTTTCTGGAGCTCCACAGGGGAATCGAACAGCCCAGTTTCCAGTGGGTTTGACAACATTTTTATTCAACACCTCAGTTTAAAAATGTTTAATATTGTTCTGACACTGGCTCTCCTAGCAATAAAGAGTGGTAGTGCTTTTATGGTCACCTGTAAGGTGTGTACACCTGCCTAGAATGTTCTGAAAACTAGGTCCCAAATCCTTCTTCAAAATTATGTTCTAGGGCAAAAAATGTATTGGTTTCAATAATTTCCCTGCCATTCGTGCTGTTAAGATTTGTGGGGCATTGAGGCTTTTTATTTCTTCATTTAGGAGATGACCATTCCATGGTGCCTGAAGAGGGCAGAGCTCGTGTTCAAGTGTGTCAAAGGTAGGGGAGTGGAGCCCCAGTGGGGTCTGGGGAGCCTGGCCAGAGCAGGGACATGAACTCATTAAAGGGCTGGAACAGCTCTGCTGGGAGGAAAGGCTGAGGGAATTGGGATTGTGCAGCCTGGAGAAGAGAAGGCTTTGGGGTGCCCTCACTGTGCCCTTGCAGTGCCTGAAGGGAGCCCACAGGAAAGATGGAGAGAGACTCTGGACAAGGACCTGGGGTGACAGGACAAGGGGGAATGGCTTCACACTGACAGAGATCAGGTTTAGATTGGATATTAGGAGAAAATAGTCCTCATGACTCAGCATGGTTTTCTGTCTTTCCAAGTGTTGTTTTTACTTTCTGCATTTTTAGAGCTGCACTTAAATAGTTGAACCAGTCACTTTCTTTCAACCACCTGCTTGAGGAACCTCTTCCTGTAGTAACTGACCTTTAGTAGTTTACAATGGATATATCATCTATATCATCCACTTCTATTAAACAAGTATTTTTCTGAGTGCCCTTATTTGCCACAAGAGGATTCCTGTGGCCTTTGGTAGTTCATTACTTCAGCAATAAATTAGTGCTGAGCTTTTTCCCTATAGAGTCATCATAGAATCATAGAATTGTTTGGGTTGGAAGGCACCTTAAAGATTTCAACCTCCTGCCATGGGCAGAGACACCTCCCACTATCCCAGCTTGCTCAGAGCCCCATCCAGCCTGGCCTTGGACACTGCCAGGGATGGGGCACCCACAGCTGCTCTGGGCACCCTGTGCCAGGGCCTCAGCACCCTCACAGGGAAGAATTTCTTCCTCTTATCCAGTCTGAACCTGCTCTCTGTCAGTGTGAAGCCATTGCCCCTTGTCCTGTCACTCCAGGCCCCTGTCCAGAGTCTCTCTCCATCTTTCCTGTGGGCTCCCTTCAGGCACTGCAAGGCCACAATGAAGTCACCCCTGTTTCTCAGTGAAAAGAAGCCATGGAAAGAACTCCTGGCACACTGTTTGGAGAAACCCTCACTTCTGCTGTGCATTACTGTGCTGCACAGAAGGACTGATAATTCTGTCCTCAGTGTAGCTATTCTGCAGAATTCATCATTAGATTTTTCTACGTTTCATTCAGATTGCCCAGGTCTGATTTAAAGGTAGTTGAGGACATCCCTAATTAAGGCAGTTCCCACCCTACTTGAGTCTGAAAGCTCCCTCACTGCCTGCTCATGCTGTAAGTGCTGGGGAGTGTTACACAGGTTATCCAGACTCTGTCAATGCTGCTTTTTTAGGTTTCATGATGGAAATGGCCTCGTGGGATGGAGGAATTTCTCGGACTGTACAATTCCTGGTACCACAGGTAGGTGAAACCAAAGTCATACCCAACCTAGGAGCCTGCTGGTAAGAAGTCACATGTCAGCAGATCTAGTTGTAATTTTTTTGCTTTTGCCTGCCCCTTTTGAGTGAGTTTAATTTAATCTGTCTGGTTTTGTTTCCTTCCCTATAAAAGAGGAGTAAGGGTGGGTTTATAGTTTTGAGTACCCAGTAGTATTTTCTGAGAGGATGCTGAAATTCACCTTTACAAGTAGTGAATGCATCACCTTTGGAAAAGGTACTTTTTTCTGTTAATTACTTAATTACATTTTTCTGTTAATTACTCCAGTGGTCTAGCCTTGTGTTACATAACTTGAGTTGTTTATTGGTCATATTGTCTAACAGCATGGAAAGCTGCAATGCAGAAAGTTCAGTCATGCTTTCACAAAAAAAAAAAAATTACTCCAGGTATTTGAAGTTAGTTCTGATTTAGATTCTGAAATTATTTAATTTGGAGTTCTAGCTGATCTTCAGAAACAGGAAGATATCCAAAGATGCCCAGCATGAGGTTTGTTCTAAAAAGCAGTAAAAGTAGAATTAATGTTAGGAAATGAGTGACATGTATTTCTTGACAAATTAAAAGCTGCTGAGCAAGGAAGAAGCCACAAATAAATTCCAAATTTGAAGTTAGTCTTGAAATGCAGAGAGGGGTCCTGTAGATAACAAGCAGCACTGTCCTGCTTATGTTTGGCAGAAGTAATCAAACCCTGGAAATGGTTATGTGGGTGTCACATAAATATACAGCCAGTATTTTTAGGTCAGTCTTTTAACTGAATTCAGTCAGATTATAACATAGTTTGAAAATTATTTTTGTTGTCTTCTGAGTAGCAGCAATTCTCTTAAATACCAAGAAACAAAGTTGAGAGAGACTTAATTCTTCCAAACTACAAAAAGACAAAGCTTACCTGTGTGTTGTTTTTTTTTTCCCCAGACAATTTCAGAGGAAATGTTTTACCAGCTGAGTAACATGCTGCCACAGATCTTCAGAGTGTCCTCCACACTGACTCTGACCTCCAAGCACTGATTTCTGTGAGGCACTAACCTGTATCCTGTTGGCAGAGGAAGAGACTTAGGAGATTCTGGACTTGGACGTCTCTTTCCTATGGACTCACGACCCCAAAGTGGCATTTGTGGCAATTTCAAGAATTATGTTGTAATAAAAGATAAATGTTGTCTGTTCTTGGCTGGTAGCAGCTGATTTTGGCCTCTTGTTTTGTTTCAGCACAGAATTGATGATGAATTCCTCACCTTTATCTGAAAGTCATTCATTATAACTTGTAAGAAATCTACAGAAATATATAGGTGATTCTCATACATAGGTAGTAGCAATAAGAGCTTATGCTAGGAATGGGGTCTTCTGCCTTCTACAAACATTTGCTGAATTTTCTTAGTGACTTTTGGAAGAATATGGAGCACGTCAGAATAACTCATGGAATTTGTCATAGTGACCCTGGAATAAAGTGTATTACTGCCTCATTTGTCATTATACATTATTGTCACAAGTATATATTAAAAAAAATAATGTGTACTTGTGACAATAATTAGAAATTTTGAAGTTTAGATCTTCCTTTTTGCTTTATTTCCAGATTTCACATTGAGAAGTTTATGAATAACTTTATAAAAATACTAAAGTGTTCTGGACACTGTTATTCAGATAAAATTTGCTGCTTATTCATTAACATTTTATGACTAATCAAAAATGCCAGGGAGACAGCTCAAGATGCAGGTATGAAATTTCTTGGGACAAACTTGAATCCAATCAAAAAAAACCCCAACCAGACACCCCTGCATCCCAGTGATGGGGGATAAGGGGGACCCTGGGAGCTGCTTTTCCCCCATCATGGACAATCTTGGAACTCAGCTGTGGACCCAGGAGCTGGAAGCAGCTTTTCCATGGACACAGGGAAAGTCCTGTCAGGAACTGGGATTCTCAGGATTGTCAGAACCACTGGGCTCGCAGCAAAGCAGCTGTAGGGGTGAGGGTTCCAGGTAGTGGGGTTTCCAAATCCACAGTCCTGCTCTGTGGGAATCATGGGGATCCTGGCAGACCCGACTTTGAATCAGAAACTTCTTCCTATGTACTGCTGGAATTCTGCACAAGAAACTGGAGAATCTGGAAGCCAGTTACTACCCAAATCATTTTCTGTCTTCACAGTTTGTTTTTTTAGTGTTATTTAGCTTAATAAAGGCAAAGATTGAAAAGCTCTGTTTTGGGGAAGCTGCATAATTTAAAATTCTCACAGAGAACCAAAGGAATATTCACCATCTCATGATGATTGTAAAGTCACTGTGTAACTAACAGACTCAGTATTTTTATCAAGTCTTGCATGCTGCAGGAAGCCATGTAAGTGACCCAGCAAACATCTCTTGCTGAACTGTCAAATACTTTCTTTTCCTCTGCCAGCAGCTTCTAAAGAAGAATCATGCAAGTAACGTGACCTAATTTGGTGTTCTAGAAAAGAAGGATGTAAATTCCTCCAGAAGGAGCTGGATTAATCCTGTTACAGCTCATTTTACATTGCTGGCCTTAAACTGAAATCAAACTCTGGTCCCAGAAAAGCAAGTGCTCTAACACTATTCTGTCTGGAAAAGGTGTGGTGGCACAGCTATTCCTTTTTAGAAGTTCTAATGCTTGTCTGTGTGTGAAAAAAATCCATTACCTACTTACACTAGTTTTATATTTTCCTTCAGTCAGTAAATCTACCAACAAGGAGCAGCAACAGTTCTTAAGCAAGTATTTTGCATATACTTCAAGATTTTTTGGTGATAAAAATTATGCCTTGTATTTTTGCCAAAGCATGAAGACTCCATTTAATATAGTAGCACTTGGGTGAAACTGCCACTAATGTCTAGGAAAATAACTCAGCTTTTTGCTTTTTAAATGTTTGTTTGCAGTCTTCAGAGGATTGCATCTAAACTTGTCATCAGAAGAACCAATTAGCCTTTGATACTGAAATGAACCAACAAGCTCTAGTGATGGGGTTTTGGAAAGCCAAAATGGAAGGAATGGTATGGGAAAACTATTAATTCTGCTTGCTGAAGTGTGACCCTTGTAAATGCTGAATAAGCCTGCCAAAGAGAATCTTTGTCTGGAGGATCTGTGACAGAGCATTTAATATTCCCATTTTTCATACCTGTTCTCAAGGAAGTGGTGCTAACAGCAGAGTTTCAGCTGTCTTTGGAGAAAAGCAGAATACAGAGATGGGCTGACCTAAACTGTACCTTCTCTTTGGTCTGTGCCTGGCAGCTGTAGAATACAGGCTGCAATTTATGGTGTAAAGCCACCTTAGAAATTCTGTTTCAGTCATGAAAAGCTATTCAAGATTAAGAGGAAAATGACTTAATAGGCATGGGGTTTTCTATTTGTATATGCAGTGCAGATTCCTTGGAAGGGTGGCAGTATTGAATGCCTTGAAAATGTTGTGTAAAATTATACTCGTGGCTTGAATTGAATAAAGTATTCTTGCTATGGGGAGAGGTGAGGAGCAAATGCCATTGTTCAGCTTCTTTAACTTGCTCATGGTGACCACTGTAAACTGCAGGTGCCCTTTACAGAGTCTGAACTGAGGTTATTGCAAGGCAAAAATATGCCAAGAGTCTGGATTTGTCAAGAATATCACTTAGTGCCCTTTGCCTCTTGTCACCAGCTCTGCGGCCTGTGTCTGTTTGCTTCTGTGGGAGCTGCTGACAAACAGGAGGAGAATGCAGGCAGGCAAACACATGCACAGACCTTGCCCTGGCCAGGTGCTTCTCCCCTGCTGCAATGCCAGAAATGTCACTGTTAGAAGGTGGCACTGCCCTGACAGGTGGGAGTCCTACCTGAGATCCTTTCTTCTGCAATAATTCACTCTGGACAGTGAAATCTTAATGATGAAAGAGTTGTTTTATAATTTTTCCTGTTTTATGAGAGGTGAATGAAGCCACAGAAGGTGATTATGCAGAGGGGATATAATGTAAGGGTGGAAATTATCATGGAATGGTTTGGGCTGAAAGGGGCTTTAAAGAACAACCAGTTCCATCTGAGAGGATTGAGACTGCACATTCTAACCCCATTCTGGTATTTCTGTGAGCTTAAAAATTGATCAGTTTGTTGTATCTGTACCTCATTTTCCCCTCATTAGAGGAAAGTTTAATTTATACTTGTGTAGTATTTTGAGCATTAGTCTTTCATGCCTCATTTACTGGGGTTTTTTTGCCAGTGCTCTACCCAAAAATACAGAGCTATCCCCTGGTATTCACACCAGGTCAGCTGAGTAAAGAGATGCCTCTCCTCTTCTTGTATCTTTGCCTCATGGAGCTCTCAGGACACACCATCAGTGCTGCATAAAAATAAATTTATTACTTCATGCTATATACTGGATGTGATAGAGGTCAGTAGCAACCACAGGACTGTTGTCCTATGGGACCACAGAATTAGAAGAATATGTTGTTGTTATTATTATATTTAAGGACAAACAGTTTTATTTCAAGTTGCATAAGCTGAAGAGCTTGATTTTATGATATAACAGCAATTAAACACTAAGGTGTAATCTTACCCCAATATTTAGAAGCAAGTTGTTTTGAAGGTTATTCCTTGGAGGTTAGGCCAGATTCTGGGTAAAGAATGGTGGTTCATAGTTCTCTATTTCCTTTCCCACTTCTGTCAGAATAACCTGCAAAGGGAGGAAAACAACATTCACCCTTTATAATAAAGGCTGCAAAAGAGAAAAGCCATGGAAATGAGTCAGCTGAGGATGTGAAGTCAGTGTTGCAAGCTCTGCCAAGTGCAGTTTGGAGAAGATGAGACAGCTTGAGCAAGTACTTCCTCTGGGCACGCACTTTCCCAATTAAAAAAATGTGACATATTTTTTTAATTGGGAAATGGACTGGGGACTTCAGTTTGTGATGCTTAGTTCTGGTCTCATTGGCCAGTTTCTCCACTTTCAGAACAGACATAGAACAGTATTTTCAACAAGCCCTATGAAGGGCTGAGAAAAGGTGGAGAAATGTTCTCTGCTGGAGTAATTATCAGTACCCATAGGGAAAAAAGTCACTGAACAAAACAAGGTTCTTGTGTCATGTTTTTAACACAGAGAGAAATATGAAGTATCTAGTATCAAATATTCTATGTAACATAGAAAACCTCTTATAAAATCAGTGTTAAGTCACTCAAGCACTCTGCATGGACCAGCACACAATGATGTGCTGTATCTCACTTCCCAGAGGAGCCATGGTGGGTGCTGGCATCTCCCTCATGGCGGTTGCAGTTCACAACAACTTCTAAATCTTCACTCTAGTCACTGAGAATGCAGCAAAAAATGCCATGATAGAAAAGGCACCAACCTTGTGCAGTCTGTGGCCTATAGGATGTGATGTTAGCTTTGATTGACATCCTGTTTTATATTTTGGCATTCGCCTTCTGCTCTGTGTGTTGCTTGTGTCAATTCAATGTCTGTCAAGTTTGCTGAGTTACTCCAAAATTACAGAAATGTAACTGAGAGCAGGATTTGGCCTTGTGTGCCCTTCCCAGGGTGCTAAGTTTGAAGAGATACACACAGGGCAACACTGGCTAAATGGCAACTGAAGGGGAATATGAAAACCATCTGTAAACATTTAAAAGATGCAAAGACTAAAGAGGAGGCAGGTTTGGACTGCATGTTCCAGTAAGAGTTTTGACTTAACTCACAGTGATAAAACTAATAAGGAAAAATAGGGAAGTTTTAGAGAAGCAATATGTCTGGGAACTTAGAAATCGGTGTCATACTGTACACATATTTCTCTGAGAATGGAGTTATAGCCACTGTGTCATTTCCAAGAAAACAGGAGGATACAGCTATGCCTTTGTGATATAAAGTACTCTTAAGTTGCCTGGGAGATGGCAAGACAAGACTTCATCTCTGCCTTTCTGTTTGGTCAGCAGAAATGGATTGATTTCTCCCTCTCTCTGTTCCATCTTTAGGAAGCACGTGGATGATGATCAGGGTCCAGACACATGTGTTTCATTCCAGTTGGCTTAATAAGGTGATTGATTTTAAATCTGCAGAAAGGAGTATCCCATGGAGAAAAACTCTACATTCCTACAAGAGGTACCTTCCATGAAAGACAAAGCCTTGGGGGAGAAATCCTTAAATTAAATTAATTCAGGTTTAGATGAAGGGTTAAGAGAATCATATGCTCCAAGACACTATCAGTTCTTTCCTAATGGTCATTGGCTCACTCTCAACAATGCCAAATATCATCAGAGCATCTTTGAGATTCAGTGTTTTCAACGGGAGTTCAAAGCCCTTGGCCCCCAGGAAGGAACAGACCCTGTACATATCAATTTAGGAGTATCTTGAACTGAGCAGTTACCAGAGTTGAAGCTGGTTTGGTTGTCTCCCAAAAGTCTTATTTTAAGCTCCTTAAACTGAACCATAACAGCTTCTGCCTGGCATAAATTATAATCCTCCAAAATGCTCTGTGCTCTTTCATGCAAGTCATTTATAGTGACTGTTTCAACCCTGTTCCAAGGAGCAGTTTTAAATCCCAGCAGAAATAGCCTGACCCCACAGTCAGGGGCTGCTTCCTTCCGCCCCTCCTGGTGCGTGCAGCACCCAAGTCATCAGCGTGCTCCGTGCCTATTCCCACAGCGGAAATCCCACCAGCACAGGCCAGCCAAGGCTCCCTTTCTGAGAAATGAATCTCTCTCCCTGCTCACCAGTCAAAAGATGGAAATTGCAGCGGATCATTGGCAGGAGCTTGGCCCCAGGCTTGACCAGCTAGCTACACAAGAGGATGTGAGTGCTTCTGTTGAGTAGTTGTTTGGAAACCACTGCCTGACCACCAGTTGTTATCTTGGATGTGTTTTTAGCCATTTTAGGCACTTCTCCCTGCCCACTGGAAGTGGTTCTTTCTTTCAAGCAGTCCGTCAATTATGAGCAAGTTATGCCAACTGATGTTGCTACATGCAAAATGGCACTCACCACATTTATATCTTACTTTGGCTTACAGTGGGAAATCTTTTGCTGCAAGAGGGCAACAGCATTTTCTAATTTTTCTTCTCCTGATGATTATTTTACAGCATGTAGGTATTTATGGATGAGGACAGTCAGCCCCTTTGCCTGGATGTGAGACCCAGCAGGTGAGTCAGCCCCTCCTGATGGCTGAGAAGTGGTGTCCCCCAGGAGCCTGCAATGGGACCGAGTCATTCTTGATGTCTTCATCTATGACATGGACATTGAGATTGATTGCATATTCAGCAAGTTTGCAGATGGCACCAAGCTGAGGGTGCAGTGACACACCTGAAGGACAACGTGCCATCCAGAGGGACCTGGACAAGCTGGAGTAGTGGCCCAGCTCTGGGGGCCCAGCACAGGAAGGACATGGAGCTGCTGGAGGCAGTGCAGAGGAGGGACACCAAGGTGATCAGAGGTTGCCCAGAGAGGTGGAGGATGCCCCATCTCTGGAACAGTCAAGGTCAGGCTGAGCAGGGCTCTGAGCAACCTGATCTGTTGAAGCTCTCCCTGCTCATTGCAGGGGGGTTGGGCTATGTGGCCTTTAAAGGTCACTTCTAGCCCAAATGATTTTATGATTCCATGAAAAAGGCATCAAGAATTTGGAAGGGCAGGCTCTGTATAATACATGGTGCAGTCAAGTCTTTTTTGTATTTTCTTCTTTTTGCTCATGGTGCTGTCACGAGTATCTCTTTAGAGAAACATTGTGCCCACTAATAACTGGCCTGCTGGATACCTACTCCTGCCTAACCCATCTTCATTTTTATTGTGCAGAAATAGAGAGCCAGATCTGCCAGACACTTAGAGAAACAAAGGATGGAAAACATAAAGCAGTCAAAGAGAAGTAAGGATGAGCCAAGCTGGAGTGGTGTAAGAGCCTTTAACTTCCTGTTTGTGTCAGGAAGACTTTAATATAAAGTACAGCAACCCAGGAACTATTAATGTGCACTTCTGTGGCCAGTCCTTAAACTGACTCTTCAAGGTGGAGATTATTGTGTCATGAGCACCATTAATTTTCACAACATTATTTCCATGAGAGGTTATTACACATTGAATTACAACATTCCCATGCATCCAGGCTTCTTGTAACAGTAGGAGAAATGGTGGGCTGGAGAAGACAGCTGGGTTTGCACGTGGTCTATGTCAGTTTACTTAAGCAGAACCATTTTACTGCTGCTGGAGGAATGCAGCAAAAGGTCAGCGCTGAAACTCCACTAAAGTAAGCTGAGCACACATTCCATCTGCCAACATATGTTCACTCCTTGCTTGATCAAAAAGGAAATTTCAGAGCTCTGCTGCATGCTTGCCTTGACCCTGCTCCACACCGCCTGTCCAGTGAGCATCAGACAAACCATTCTCTAATCCTGTGTGGAATACACATTCTGCTGGAAGGATGCTTGGAATTGCTGCACAGCAGCAGCAGCAGCATCCTAAACTGGGCCCTTGCACAAGGAGAAGTGCAGGACAGCCTGGAGAGGGATGACAGAAGAGTTACATGAATGCATGAAATGTATGGGTTTATTTCCCAGTCCTGTGCACCCATCACAACCTGACCCTGTCCAAATGAGACTCAGGGGAAAATAAATGCAACATTGTCATTCAGCTCTTGCATTTTCTTTGCCTGTCTTCTTCAAATGTTTCATCTTCTGAAGATCTGGTCAGTGTCAGAGGAGGAATTCTGTACTAACAACATGCACAAGGAGCTGCACCAACTTAACTGGGCTGTTAAAAATTGCAGAAGTGAAGCTCTTGTAGCTACAAGAGCTTTTGGCTGATTTAGAACATGCCCTCATAACATCACTTGATAAAAATAAGACTTGGGCTTTTTAATAGAACAAATTACTTAGGCTTTAAATTTAACCACGGTCACTGTTAAAGCTATAACTGGTTTTCAGAATATTTTAGGAATCTGATTTTGATCTTCCATATGTTAAAAACCATCACAACAAATACCTCACACTGTGGCTCCTGACGAAGAAATGACAAGGTGGCTGCAGCCTTAAACACAAAAAGTTTCCTTTGGACTCACATTTGCTACTGTTTAGAGTGACTACTGGAAATTATCATTTCAAGGCAAAGAAAAAGACAGCTTTGAACCAGCGAAACTCACAAACCTGCATGATTTTTGTAGAGAGGATACTGATGTCCTAGTTACTCACAGCCAGCTCTTCAGAAGATCCCAGACTCCAGTGGGAAAAATGGCACCAATATTGAGGTCTCCTTGATGCACTGAAAGCAGAGGATATTTTGACACAGAGAGACAAGTTCCCTTCTGAAAACAGGACTTGGCAGCTTTAAAAACAATATTGAATGACCACTGTAATCAACCAGATTAGAACTGCATTTACTCATCTCACATTGTCTGTAGGCTGTGCCTTGGGGATTCAAATGTATTGTGTAGTCATGGATTATGAGGAAAACATCTAAAATCACACACAGAAAAACATGAATGTAAAAAAATTAAGCTAAAGAATGAGGCCTTTGCTAGCAGAAACCAAATTAATTTTTTTAATATTGTATTTTTCTATGTGTGATGACCACATAGGACCAAATCACAATGAACAATAATTTGGAGAGTGGAAAAAACATCCTGCATGAATGTGGCAGGCATTTGAGGAAGAATCCATCACTACTCCCAGATTAGTTTATTTTCCCTAACCTGCAAGTCTGCAGTTGGCAACAATAAATTGTAGGAAAAGAATATACAATGAGGGTAGGGCTGGCATCCAGCTGGCCCCTGAAAAGCTGGAACAATGGATTGACAGGATTCTTGTGCAGGCTGGCATTAAGAAATGCAGAGCCTTGACCCTGGGAATACATTATTCCTGGCAATAGTCCAGGCTGGGCACTGATTGACTGGGGAGCAGCTTTGCTTTGAGAAGAGGCTGGGGATCGTGGTGCAGAGAGCTGAACCCAAATCCATAGTTGTGGTGAGGCAGGACAGCCACAGACTGGGCTGGTTTAGCCCAAAGGTGGCCAAGAGGTGAGGGAAGGGATTATTTCCCATCCCTGGCACATCTGGTGTGCTATGGTCAGTTTAGGGCATCCTAGCACAGGAGAGAAGTCAACAGATTGGAGGAAGTCCAGTAGACAGCCCCAGGGATGCACAGGAAGCATGCTGAAGGTGCTCAAAGGAGAGGCTGAAGGTGTTCAAAGGAGAAGCTGAAGGTTTCAAAGGAGAGGCTGAAGGTGTTCAAAGGAGAAGCTGAAGGTGTTCTCAGCAGCTTCTGAGGGATCAAGAGACTGCTAAGCTGTTTGGAGCATTTTTGACCAAAGGGAAAAAAGCTTCTGTTTGCCTTGGAAAGATGCCTTATGAATAAGGTTCTGGCTATCATCAGGGATGTAATTCTGTCATCCTTCTTTGGAGAATTCAGAACATTGTGCCATAAATGCATCCCTTCTTCAAGCACAGAAGATGCCAACAGTGTGCAACCCTAACAGCTCTCTGCAGGAATGTGCAGGTAGAATGAGCAGAGTGCAGAGGGAATGGGAGCAGGGTGGCAGAAGAGGAAAGGAGGAGATGCCAAAACCAGGATCCTTTCTGTGGAAATTAAACAATGAATCACAACTGCTTGAATGATGAATTATAAGCTTTAGACCTTCAGGTGTTGCCTCTCATGCAGGCAAAAAAACCAACCCAAACACTTGAAAAACCCAGGGAAAAGTTCAGGTGACTACACAAAAGGTTTCAGAATTCTCCTCTGAAATATTAGAGAGGATCCAGACCAATGGATGAAGAATTGGCATGCAAGAGAAAGTTCTCAACTGAGCTATTGGTGCACAACACAAGGAAGACATAATAACCTGAAATTGCCTTTAACCTTCTATGATCATTAAATAATTTAATATGAATAGTTCTATGGTCAGGAATCACACAGAGGTCAGCTGGGCCACTGGACAGAATCTCATCACCAACAACAATAAAAACCAAGGGGTTTTTTTGCTTTCCTACTCAAAATGTTACTTAAATGTGGCATTTATCATCCCTGTTCCTGCAGTGTCCCTGTTCCTGCTGCAATGAGCAAACTGTGCACGAAGCAACAAACCAAATTAACTATGTCTCTTGTCATTCATCTCTTCTAATAAATAACTCCAGGCTGATCCCTGTGGGGGTGGTGGCTGTCACTTCTGTTTTCTTCAGCTCGGCCTTTTACCCTTGGACTGCCTGTCCTTGTGGAGGGGGAACAGCTGAGAGGTGATGAGAGAAGCAGTGTGGGCTGGTGGGCACAGCACCAGGTGGGAAGCCACAGGTCTGCCATGGAGTCACTGCTCTCTTTTCTCACAGTCATTCCCATTTCTGTGGGACATGGAGAGGGACACCTGGCCAGCTCAGGAGAACAAAGATGGGCATATCTGACTGTCTCTGTGCTTGACATACCCTCTGCAGAGAATGAGCTCAGCATGAATAAACCAAGATCTTTTTCCAAGCAAGCTAGCATCCACCTAGTCCTAAATCCTCCAGAGTTTCTTGTGGGAGTAGATAATTTTTCCCATTTCCCTCCAAAAAGAAAACAGAAGGAAGCTGGTTTGTGATTTGGGCTTGCCTGTAAGAAATTGGCATGTGAAATTTCAGTGAGAGATTTCCCTGCAGAGAAATGGGAAGATAATTATTTGAGATGACTCTAAGTTGTTAAATTTGCACACTGTCCTGCCCAGGTGTGTCTGAGTGTCCTCACCAGGACCTCTGTGTGTGTGACAAAGTGGAGGTTCCCTGTTAATATCTTGGCTTCCTTGTGACTGGTGATGACAAACCATGTTTGAAAAAGTCTTTTACATGCTTTGGGAGTCAGCAGCTGCAATGAGGGAACAGTTTTGGGTCAGAAGTTTGCTCACTTCAGCCTCCAAGATCTCATCAGCTGCCAAGGCTCTTAGGCAAGGTTGCTGTCTGTTATCCGGCTTATTCATTTTGGGGATCAGTGTGGCAGCAAAGCTGCCTCTCTGTTGGGTAGTGGGAAGAGAAATAACAAATACAGTGTGCTACAGCCCTTTCTGTTATCCTCCTGCTACCAGAGCTCAGTTCTTCTGCTGATTAATCATCTCTTCTGTGGTTCTATCCAAATCAGCCTTTAAGCCAACAACATCAGTGTTCCCTGATGTTGTTGGCATCAAGGGAATAACACTCAATTCAGTGTTACCAGTTCTACAGTTGAGTGGAGTCCTTGGGTGTCAATACAGCTCTGCAACCCTTGCTCTGTTATTTTTTTATGCTGTTTTCAGATTGTGATTAATATGTAATTCATAACAGTCCTGGTATGTGCGTTACAAATCTCTCCACGCTGGTCAGCAAACCCCATTAACCTAAAGGTGATCAGATGGGGCTCCATGGTCATACTTGGGCTTACAGACTTTTATGCAACTTGTCCAGAGTCTGCAACACCTGCCCTGCCACAGCAGGCAGATTTGTCACCTGGAAATCTCCCTTCTCCACTGTCCACCATCAGCTTGGATCTTCACAGGCAAGGTGAACAATTTTAGTCCATCCTTCTGTGCTTGAATGAGGGATTGCTCTTTCCAGGCCTTAAAATAGGGAGAGAATTTTAACAGATTTGAAAATGGAACTTAGGACCCTAAGTCATCACACATTTTTTGAAAGACGTGCTCTGCATCCGTATCATGTTACTGCTCAGCTGCAGGACTTTTCTTGGACTATCTGAAAGTGGATCTGAACTGCTGTGCTCCAAAGAGGGGTTATTTTAATGTTGTGCTGAAATACTGACAATGAAAACTTGTTGCTTTAGTTAGGCAGTGAGCACTGTCACCCCAGGTCTTAAGAGTTCAAGTAAGCAGAGTTTGATTGCTGAAGTAAATTTTTACTATTTTGGAGTTCACAGGGTTTATTTTACTGCAAATGCTATTGGTGTCTCCCTTCGAAATTTCACTGGGCACATGAAGCCGGGACAACATGCTACCTAAAGTCAGAAGGTTACAGTCTGTTTTCTGGAAACAGTCACTTCATGGGCCAAGAGGACAAATTTAAGCAGAATGAGACATTTTTTAGAGCAAACAAGGCTTGCCTGATTGAATCAGAAGCTCAAGACTTTACATGGCAGTTCAAATGCTAATACACAGAAACTTGGCAACCTGCTGGCCACAGATCCAGCTGGAGAATGGTTCAAGACTCATTTCAACTCTGATGCAGAATTGCTGAGCAGTACAAGACTGCAGAATGCACTTCATCTCCCAGCTGCACACACTTGGGGCCAGACACCAGGGCTCTGGGTCTTAAGAGAACCAGGTGTCCCAGTGAAATCACAAATTTTAGCTCTTTGGTTTGGTTTACAGACCAGGCAAGAAAAGTCTGGAATTTTTGCAAGCAAGTAATCTGTGCACCCTTTCCATACAGAATGCTGTCAGATTGCTCAGCAGGAAACTGCTGGATCAAGGCTGTCTCCTGGGTCACCACAGCCCTCAGCAGCCACTTTCCAGCTGGACTGACTAAAATACAAACCAATGCATCCCATAGACATGTCAGAAATTATCTTTGTTTGTTTTGTGTCCGACTATTTGTTTTTACTTCTAGGATCAAGGGTACTGGGATGAGACATGGTGAATCCTACAAAGTGTTCCTTTAACTTGGGCCATCAGGACACCTTAGGGGGAATCCACAGGGGCAGATGTGCCAGTAAAAGTTAGAGGAGTTCAATTAGCCCATGGTTTATCTTTGCTCTGATGAATGAGACATAAAGATGCAAAGGTGATTAAAGCTGAGGATGGAAATCCAGCTCTGCACCCATTACACTTGAAAAGTTCTCTAGGGGAGGAAATAAACAGGAAAGAAAATACTACAATGCATGTTTTTACAGGCAGTGATGGCTCTGAGACCAGGCAGTGTTGGCAGGAGTCACATGCATTGGGAATGGGCAGGTTTCAGACTGCAGCATAAGAAAAACTGGAAAATCAGTGCCCCATGCTTGGAACAGGGACCCTGGGCTTTGTTTCCCAGTGATGCTGGCCTCTCATGAAGACTGCAGCTATGATAAGAGGGTGTAAAATACTAGTATTATTTCTTCCTAAAAATGATATATGCACTTTATATAGATGAAAAAATCATCAGATAAAGTAGAAAGCAGAAGAGAAAAGGATCTGAAGATATTCTTTCTCAGCAAAAGATATCCTTCCTTTGGCCACTGCCCCAAGCCTGCCAGAGTTCAGGGAGTGTTTGGACAAGGCTCTCAGGCACAGGGTGGGATTGCTGGGGTGTCCTGTGCAGAGCCAGGCATTAGACTTGCACGATCCTAGTGGGTCCATTCTAGCTCAGGTTATTCTGTGATTCTGTGATAGTCAAGTTCAGCTTCAGCAAAGGCACAGAGACCTTGAAATCTCACCTGGCACAAGCCAGGGCCTAGCCTTATGGTTCCCAATTATTTTATAGCTGAGCCTGTCTCCTGAGAGCAATCAATATTCACATACATCACTGACTCTAGCTGATCTCCTGCCTCAAGGCTGCCAGGGGCTCCCCTTCACCTCACAGGGCTCCTGCTGGGGAGTCTGCAGTGTCCCAGGCCTTGTATTACACCTCTGCTGCTTAATGTGAAACTGTCACACTGGGAGTGCTCAGTTTAATTAGGCTTCCTGGTACTCCCCTCATTAGCAGGCTTCTCAAATGACACAGAAGATGCAAGGCCTGTGCTATGAGAAGCTGACAGACATATTGACAAAAGTATTTGTATAAATCTCTGTATAAACCGTTTCCCTCTGTCTTATGTCTTGATAACTTCTGTGAAACTAATTAAGATAAAAGTCTGATCTGTCCAACTCCAAAGGAGCTGAAACAGCTACAGTGGAAAATGAGGGGAAACAACACAGTCTGAGCAGGAGAGGCAAATTAAGATGGTCATTAATTATAAAAATAGTGAGTATTTGAGCTTGAGGAAAGGAGACAGTGAAACACTGGTAAACTGTGGCCATCTCACTTTTCCCTCATCTTTAACACATCACTTAAATCCTTGTCTTGCTCCTACAAATACTATTGCCCCCCTGCAGGAGGCACACACCCTCCCCAGGTAAATGTGATCACCTGGAAGTAAATGTGATCATCTGGAAGTCACCTCAGTGAAAAACAGGAAGACCTAATGT
Source organism: Zonotrichia leucophrys gambelii (assembly GCF_028769735.1). Classification (NCBI taxonomy): domain Eukaryota; kingdom Metazoa; phylum Chordata; class Aves; order Passeriformes; family Passerellidae; genus Zonotrichia; species Zonotrichia leucophrys. Next base: position 14,162,136 of record NC_088170.1, on the reverse strand, counting down.
TCCCATCTATGTGTCGCTGCAAGATCAATGCTCCAGCCTGTGTTTCCTGCTCAGCAGAATTCCCACTGGGATAAAACCTGCAGGAGCTGGGGCTTCTGTCCCTGCTGCATGGCTTACCTCTCCTTTAGCCAGCCAGGAACACTCCCTGCAGAGGCACAGACAGAGGTTAGCACGTGGGTCGCTCACTAAGAGGTGCCTTGGCTTTGCAGGGGGTGCACAAAAAGAGCTGTGGCCACCTCAAGCCGATTGTCCCCGAGTATCGAGGTGCCCCGACAAGCACCCGCCGATCGTGCCACCAAGGAAGTGGCTGCAAACCTCTCATTGCTCACTGATGAGGTCCAGAACTGTTTTTACACCTTCCTCTCTAAATAAGGAAGCTGCCTGTGAGGCCTCTGATTCCCTGACCAATTTGACTCCTTTGCTTCCCACAGCCAATGAAATCCCACTCCTGCCTCCAGTCTTGGCTGACAGCACTCCAAGCTCAGCAGGCCGGGAGGACGCAGGTTTGAGTTACAGCCCTGGCAGCCTCACCTTGGGCAGGCTGTTGATGTCAGAGTGATGATGTGGGCAGGGACAGCCCCTGCACTATAAAGATGGCTCAATCAAATATAACGGAGGCTGCCCAGCGGGAAGCAGGATCTACAAACCATGGTCCCCACCAGTTGCAGTCCTGCTGGCCTGTCTCTGCTCCCAACCCAACTGCTGTCGGGCTTTAGTTTCAGGTCAGCAAGCTCTATTTGCTTTCCAAAAATAAGCCTCTGCCACCATGCTGAAGGGAGAAAAACAAGAAGGGCGGTATTTTTAGGGCCATTAATTCTGACCACGTGCCCAGGAGGTGAACGGGATGGCCACGGCACAAAGACCTCTCATCACTATGTCCTGCGACGCCGGCGCTCACCGGACGCTGCCCGCCTTCCTTCTCCTGGGCCTGCTGGCCGGGATTGCCGCCACACACCCAGCTGTAAGCAGAACTAATGGCACATTGCTGGAGAGAGGATGGCAATCTCTGCTGTCCAGGTCCATGGCTGGGATGTCAGGGGAGAAGGCAGATGTGAACTGGGAGAGTGACTATTTGCTAGGAATCAAGAGGCAGCGGAGGCTTTACTGCAACGTGGGCATCGGGTTTCACCTTCAAATCCTCCCAGACGGAAGGATAAGCGGAGTTCACAATGAAAACCAATACAGTGAGTTGCATCCAGAAATGAAATAGAATAGATGTCACTTAATTGCTTGTGAACTCTAGTAATTACCCTTCACAGAGTGCAAATGTTGTGAGTTGATATTATTAATCTGTGCTACATCTGTTGCCTTTTAAAGTCCCTGGGATCAATAAACATGAAAACCCTTTGGGCTGAAACGTGGCACAAAATGCTTAGACGAATTTAGATAGAATTTATTTTTACCTGCTTTGCTGCACAGATGAGAAAAGACAAACCAGGTCAAAAACTGACCCTCTGCTGCATTTTCTTGCTCCTCACCTTCTCATTTGCCTTTTGAATCTGGGAGGTTTTTGCTGAGTCCAAAGCATGATTCTTGAATCCCAGCTGACCAGTATTTTTGGGACACTCAATGTGTCCCATGGAAGGGGTTTGCTGGTCCTGGTTTGTTCATTCTTGTGGGTGCTGTTCTGTTACCCTAAGAATTAAGGAAAGCATTAGTCATGTGGATTTGAATTTCCTGTAGAGGGCAGTTGCTGAAATCTTTTGCAGCAATATCATGTGGGACTTCAAAATGCAAGCCACACTTCTTTAAGGCTCAGCAAAAAACCTTTTGTAAGTATAGCATATTACATTAAAATTATTTTCTTATTGAAAAGGTCCAGAGGTAGACAGATCAAAAGAGTTTGATAGAGCAAAAGGCTTATACAGAATGTAACCACAGTTCTAGAATAATTATTTTCAAATCCTGTGACATTTAGAAAAACACAAGATCTCTGTGCATATTTATTTTGCTGCATTAGGGAGTTAATTCTTATAAAGAATATATTACAAGTTTGTTAGGGTTTAAAAAAATATATATCTGAATTCCCCTTCCATTAGTTCTAGATTCTGTGATAACACTCCGATTAAACTTCATGTTTTTCAGGTCTCTTTGAAATATCCACTGTAGAAAGAGGTGTTGTAAGTCTGCTTGGTGTGAAAAGTGCTCTCTTCATTGCAATGAACAGCAAAGGCAGGTTGTATGGGACGGTAAGTACAAGTGCAAGTAGCTTTTCACAGTTTATACAAAAAGGTTTTGAAGTGGTTTGGTTCAGTTTAGTGTTTTGCTTTGTTTGTTTGGGTTTAGTTTGTTTTGGTTTTGTTTGTTTCAATCTTTTCCTTATGGAAATCTCTGATTACAAGCAGAGAAAATAGCCCTCCTGTTAGAGGGAGCCTGCCCAGCCTGCTGTCATCAGTGCTATTTAATGCAAAAAGCAGCATGGCTGTTACAGGGCTGGGATTTTAAAGCTTTAAGACTGTACAGGGGACACCTTAGGAAAATGAACGTATTCTGCAAATAGTACAGATTAATTAGATGGCTTCTTCCAAGGTCACAGAGCTGCAAACACATGGTAGCAAAGCGGAGCCCCATTGATTCCATCCTGCATTGCATTGTGTGTAGGAGAGGCACAATTATAGCTATTTCCAAAAGCTACCCTTAGTAAAGTAATGACCACATGCTCCTTCCTACCAAAAACAGCCACACCATCAAGAATAAATAGGAAGTCTACCCTACAAGGCCAACATGTGTGGCTGGGGTTATTTTAATGATCAGTTTTGTGAGATCAGTTGCAAAGGGTGAGAAAATAATAATAACTATTAACAATGGTATGCAAATCGTACTGAAACACCATCCTCCTCATCTAGATGATTTGCTATCTAAATGCAGTTTAACCTCTGAGATGTGAGCAACACATCTCCAGTGTCAATATCCAGCAGAAAAAGTGCTTCTTAGGAGGTGCATTTGAAAGAGGCTGGCCCTGGGCACTAGGCAAAATCAGCTCATCTCAAAGTAATGATGCCATTCATTGTAGCAATCTCTTTTGTCAAGGAACAGCAGAGTCCTTTCCTTTGGGAGAGCTGTAATTTCAACAAAGCATTGCAGTGGTTTAAAATAATGCCAAATGCTGTGAGGGACCTGTGACCATCACTAACCTGATTCCTTCTCACACTCATAATGACAGTAGAACACCTTAAGGTCCCACTTCAGGAATATTCCTTCAATCACAAGTGATCATAAGCACCCGAAAAGTGCCACAAGTCCAACTGCTTTACCTTAGCTGGGTCTTTCTAAAAAAGCACAGGGTCCAGCTTCAGAAATCCCTTAGATTTTTTTCCCTCCACTTTCAATACAGTTTTTTTTATTTTCAAATACACTTTCAAAAACTTTAAGAGATGTGCATTTTCCCTGCACAGCACAATGCCTTAAGTCAAACTCTTACAGGCTTTGGATGGTGTTATCACACAGATGCCCAGATAGAACTGCATTGGTTGGCATCTCATGTGCCAGACATTTGAAGTCAGAGAATTATTCTGCTTTCTCTTTCAATTTCCTCTGCATTTATCTCCTGCTTGTCCTCTTGCACCTCCTCTCCCAGATAACTCCCTCCTTAGATTTTCATGTTTTGACATGGAGGATATTAAAACTGTTTTCCCAGATTAGAACCAGCTGCATAGTTAAATATCACTAATGGTTTAAGAAAGAAAGTATTTCTTGCAAATCAAATCTCTTATTAAAGCAAGCAGTTGTCCCTGGACATTGCTGTTTGGAAAAGCTCTGAAGGTTTCAACAGCCAGCATATAATTTTTTATAAATGATGGAACTTCTGGCAAAGGGGAGGTCTTAAATAAAGCTGTTGTTTGGGCAAGAGGGTGTCATGCTGACAGAAATTATTACTTGCAAATAAAACGAAGAAATCCATGATTTATAATGAATTAACTCGATCTGCCACAGGAAATACACAGTCCATTATCTGGACAGGTGGCATCTGAGTTCATCTGACACCAAATTAGCACCGAGGAGGGAGATTTATTGTTGGCCGCAGTGGCTGCGGCACCACCTGTCGCACGCTGCAATGAGCCCTGGTGTAAAAACGCGAGGGAGAAAAATGACCTGGGCCTTGGTGGAAAATTGATTGTACCTGATTTGAATCCCTACCCCTCCCCTTGTTATTCCTTAGGCTGTTTTCCAAGATGAGTGCAAGTTCAAGGAAACCTTGCTGCCCAATAACTACAACGCATACGAATCCAAGGTTCACCGCGGCGCTTACATAGCCCTGAGCAAACACGGCAGGGTGAAGAGAGGGAACAAGGTTTCTCCTGCCATGACAGTGACCCACTTCCTACCAAGAATATGAGCACCAGCAAAACAGAAGATTAAATCCCAGGACAAACTGTTTCATTTTGCACATGGGGAATAACCTCCCAGGTAAAGTATTTATACTGGTCATTGCAAAAAAAAAAGATATCTCTATATGTATGTGTATATTTGGATAAAAATATTTGTATTAGATTCATCACATAGCATATGTAATACAATGCTGCTTCTCTCCTACTCTGTACAAATTTTACATGGCTGTGTGCCTCCTTTGGTGCTGTACAGAGAAAAATGCAAGCTGGAGTGCAAAGGAAGTTTTTGGAAGATGCAGAATGGCTGTGGACACCCATCTAATCAATCATAGGTGATTTACTAGATATTATTTACCTCAGATAATAATCTCTTGTACTGAACTGTTTACATATCATGGGCCAAATCACCAGATGATTTTGCTTCACCAGAGCTTCAGGCAGTTCACTCCATCTGAATATCTGCCTGCATTCCCCTCTACAGACTGTGTCCTGTCCTCTAAAGTCCTCAACCTGTTTTGATCACTAAGGTGCCAATTCCATAAGTGTTTCTACACAAGAAAACTGTCGGTTCCCAGAGCCCCTCTGCCTCTGAAGGGATTCCCCAGGGTCTCTTCACATGGACTGGTTGGCAAAATGAAGACCTACAATCAATTTCCCATGGGAAGGGCCACAGGATAAATCATACATGACTCCCAATGCAAAACTGATTTGGAGCTGAGGATTCTGAATGGCATTTTGTGAGCTTAGTTTAGACTTACCTCCAGTATAGATGTGTACATCTTTAATATTAATATTTGTATAAATATAGACATGGGATGGATGAGTGTGCATCTATGTAAGGACATACTTTTAATGAATCAGTCATGCCAGTCTCCTGATGCCCATGTGCCTCTATATAAAAGAAAAGAAATATTTAAAGGCACTGAATCTCATTTAGCCTGAATGTTGTTGATCTCTAAGAACTAGAACTGGTGTGTGGGATGCATTTTTTAAAAGATAAGAAATTCATGGAAGCTTCCAGCAAAGGGTTATTTTAGAAAATTCTGTTGAATTTTCACTGTCTTAAGTATACTTGGTTCTTCTCTATCATACCTCCCTGAGGTATGAAGGACAGAGAAAGGAGGCTACACAAGCATACCTTCCCATGTTGGGACAGAGGAACTCGTGCCATAATTCCAATTTCTGTCACTTGCAAAGCATCTGTTTCAAAGACAACACAGCAAGCTGTATGAAGCACCCTTCAAAGCTCTCCTAGAAGCTGTACAAATGACACATAACCTTGCCTTGCTATTTTGACAACCCTTTTCCAGATCACCAGTGAAGCTGCATTCTCTGTGCCTTTGAAAGAGCATTTTAAGAGGCCCTAAGTCAATAGTCGCTATAAATGTCAGTTACCAGAAGCCTTGGGATTCCTGCATTGGTGGCATGCTCCTAAATTTGAAACTAGACTCAATGTAATGTCAGAGCATGAGCATTTTCAGCATAGATGGACCATGCTGCTGCAGAAGTGAATATCTGAGTGCAAGATTATCTCCCACGTCCAGCCAAAAGGGGGCTATGTCCAGCCTTGACATGCCATTCTATTTGCAGGGGCTGTCTATTCGTGATGAATTTGAGCCTTCTGACATGCATGAGAGACACTGTCAGGGCCAGATCCTCAGCTGGAGTAAATCAGCCCAGGAAAACTATCAGTTTATAGCTACAGAAGATTTGGCCCAAAGGACATACTCACAAGGATGTACCCACCACCACCATTCCCAAGAAACTGTGAATGCAATTGTTTTGTGAACAAGATACAGTTTTCCAGCATCTCTAATGTGACTTATACTTGGATTTATCTGATTAAAATGTAAGTGATGATTACAATGTAAATGAAGAGAAAAAAAGAGTGGAATCCTGCTCACAGTACAGGAATGGGATACTTTGGAGGATGCTTTGGAAGGAAAGGAGTTGAAAGGAATTGCTCTTTATTTTCTGGTCTTGCAGTATTTCAGAAAGAAGCCAAGATGACACACTTTGTTCACCCACAACGTGTGCCGCAGTTTGCTTTGGAGAAATGCGCATTTGAAGTGAAAAATCAGGATGTTTTGAGTGGGGAGAGAGTGGGTCAAAGAAAAGTTTGGAGGATATCAGAGTCCCTAGAGGTACAGAGAGCTGTGCAACATTAGCTGGCAACGTGTATCCTGGGGTTATATTCCTAATTGTCTTTGAAATGAAGTTTGAAGAAGTATGGAAGAGTCCAGGGATGTAGAAGGAAACAGAGTTCAAATGCTGGCACACAAATTTGTTTCTGATCACAGTTTAATCCAGCATCCTTATGATAGGATGAAGTCTGTTCCCTCTTAAACCAGGGCAGCCTAGAGAAAATGATTGTTGCCAGGACTGGTAAGCATTGGGAGAGCTGGCACAAAAGGTGGGAAGCAGACTAACTGGCTCCATTTTGCACACACTGGTCAAGCGAGGACAACCCATAGACCAGGTCACAAGGAGTCAGGACAAGAGGGAAACGGCCTCAAGCTGTGCCAGGGGGGGTTCAGGTTGAATTTCTTCACTGAAGGGGTGGTCAGGCATTGGAACAGGCTGCCCAGAGAAGAGGTGGAGTCACCATCCCTGGAAGTGTCCAGGATATGACTGGATGTGGCTCTGGTCTGGTTGACAAGGTGGGGATTTGTCAAAGATTGGACTTGATGATCTTGGAGGTGTTCTCCAACCTCAGTCATTCTGTGTATCTATAAATCTGTTATTCACAGCCTGAGACTGTTCTTAGGAACTGCAGACCCTTTTGGATGCAATTTTGGTGGGCATTTGGAGAGCCCCATCAGTCACTCTGCTGAGTTACTCTTTACATCACTGTTTTTATCCTCATTACACCCCTATGCCAGCCAGATCAACATGGAAATCAGAGCTGAAATCAAAGAAGGGTATGTGACTATATAAAGACAACTCATGAAACTAAAGGAATTTCCCAAATCAGGGCCAAATTAGGAACTTCAAAACATATCTCAAGTGTGCATTAACAGGGGTCATGCCATGGGCTGAGCTTTGAAAGCATTGCTGTGAATGCTCCACACCAGCCTGGCATGCCCACATTTTGCACATGGGATTCTCCTGTGGAGTTAATGCCTATATTTACAGTTTCTCCTTCCTCAGGCAAACCCCATAACATTCTAAGACTTAATTCACCCTGTTAGAAAGCAGATTTGGCTGGAACTGAATCATGTTCTTAAATAAATGTATTTTTCCCAGACATGCAGAGACACAGACATACACACAGTGGAAAAGCAGAGTAATATTTGTATACCTCACTATTTCAATTCCAAGATTTTATTTTGCACAGTAAAATGGTGCCAAAGTTCTCAGATTGCTTTTTTTCACTAAAATATACCTCATGTTCTGACTCAATATGGACTCACAATTGAGACTGTAAATTTGCAAGAAACATAAAACTGTCCAATCAATTGTTTGTGAAATTGCTTCTATTTTTATATGTATGTGCTGCGCACAATAGTTTAATGTATTCATAAAATAAAATTTTATACATTTTTGGTAGTGTTTTGACTCTAAATCCCTCTTAACCCTTGGTTTTTCCTTGATTCAGAAATGCTGTGTTAACTCTTCCTCCAAATCTAGTTTTTATTCACTTCTAAGACCAGAGTATGCATTGGTACACTTCAAATTTTTGTAGATCTTTGTGTAATTCAGATTTCTTGCCTGGGAAGTGCCCAGGTGTCCTGGGAGGCATGGGCATTTCCCATGCTCCCTTCCCACTCTATGCTCTCAGTTTGGGGGATAAAAAATCTCCCAGGAATTTTGGGGACAAGAGCTGCTGGATAAGCCTCACACCCCTATGAAGAATAGGAAACATTTTGCTAAGTTTACCTCATTTTCTGCTTCCTCACAGGTAATTTGAAACTTAATAATATCTCTGTTTTCATGGAGACATTTAGAAGGGAAAGGACTGTTGGAAGGCTTGAATCCAACCTCTTAGATAAGTGCAGGACCAACTTCAAAGCTAGGGGAAGATGTATCAGGAAGAATCCCATCTACCCATCTCCTGCAACAGCCCCTGTAACAGCTTCATGATTCATTAAGCTCTGGTTGAAACTCTGGATAGCAACTCAAAGGGGATCAAACAGGCAAATATCTCAAAAGGGTCACCAGAACAGCCCATGCTTTGCTGAGAGTCTAAGAGGGGTTGGGATCTTCTTTAGGGTCTTGACACAAGACACATTAGTCCTGTGCATTGAAGAAAGTATCCCTCCTGCTGGAGCTAAGTCTTATGAACACAAATGGCTGCAGAAATCATCTGAAAGATTCAGTACTATGAAGGGAAAGGGAAAAAGAAAGGAAAAAGAAGGCTTTCTGATATTTCACATGTACAGGGTAAGCTCAGCTGCAGGTACACAAAGCTCAGGTCCATGAACTGTGTGGCTTCAGCTGAGAGCACGTTCAGAGCAAGGGGCAGTGCCAGTGCCAGTGCTGGGATCCAGAGCCCCCCCCCTGTGCTGGGCTGAGCCCCCAGTGTGGGCAGCAGGGCAGGGGGGATTCTGCCCCTCTGCCCCTCTCTGCTGAGCCCCCCCTGCAGGGCTGCATCCAGCCCTGGGCCCAGCACAGCAAGGACAGGGAGCTGCTGGAGCCAGGCCAGAGCAGGGACACCAAGGGGATCAGAGGATGGAGCAGCTCTGCTGGAAGGAAAGGCTGAGGGAATTGGGATTGTTCAGCCTGGAGAAGAGAAGGCTTTGGGGTGACCTTATTGTGGCCTTGCAGTGCCTGAAGGGAGCCCACAGGAAAGATGGAGAGAGACTCTGGACAAGGGCCTGGAGTGACAGGACAAGGGGCAATGGCTTTACACTGACAGAGAACAGGTTTAGATTGGATATCAGGAAGAAATTCTTCCCTGTGACCGTGGTGAGGCCCTGGCACAGATTAGCCAGAGAAGCTGTGGCTGCCTCTGGATCCCTGGCAGTGTCCAAGGCCAGGCTGGATGGGGCTCTGAGCAACCTGGGATAAGTATTGGCCATCTAATTAAAGACATGCTTGTAAAAGGAAATAAACAGCCCCACATCTCTTTTGCATTGGTCTTTTGGGGTGGTTTTTGTTGTCTGTTTTACTTTTGGCATTTGCTGAAGCCACCCTGATCTGCATCAATTTGAGCAATGGAGGAGACAATTAGGTCCCAGGTATTTAACTACAGGTGACTTTGTTCCTTCAAAAAATGGTCCAACTGCAAACTCTTGTGCTCCATGTTAGGAATCACAATGACTTGCAGAATCCAAAAGGTCATTTGGTTTCCTTGTCAGAACCCAAGATTAAAGGAGGAAGCAAGAATCTCTTCCAGCTGCTGGACAGCTGAGGAGGAGACTCAGGGTAAGAAAAACCACTGGGAATCTCTAGGTTTAATACATGTAATGCAAACTGGAATTGCAGTGAACTGCAGTGAGGAAGTCGCTGTCATTGGAGAAAAAAATTATAAAAACAAACAACCAAGTATGCAGCCACAAGCAGAGATTTCTTTTTTCTCTCCAGCCAAACTCTGCATCCTGCTCAGTCCAAAAACATGTTTGTTTTGGAAGCCATACACTGCTGAAAAGTGTTTGGCCAAAATCCAAGGGGCCAATAAGTCCAGATGAGCTCAACGAGCTGTGTCCTTGGATCATGAGATCTGAACATATTATTCAATCCTGGATCTCATAAGCACATATAATTGTTCGCTATTTTTTGTCACAGGGTGTGGACCAAAATGCCTTGATTAGGACTAATTTTTTTCCCCTCACAATTAAATGTTTACAACTCACAATTTTATTGTGTGCTTTCATGAACCATGGCTGACAGATCTGGAATAGCTTCTCCAAGGACAATGAAACTTACGTCAAACAAGAAATCATTAGGGATGATATCTAAAACAACACAGTTTATAATTATATTTGTTTCAGGGCACTCTTCCTTTCCTTATTTTTTTTTTAATGAAAAATGATCCCTCCTGACTCGTTCCAGGTGGCTGTAGCCTTGCATTCTTCCTGGAGTTACTTTGCCTATGACCTGAGCCCAGGACTCACTGGTCCAAGATAAATCTTCTAGCCTATTGAAGAAGCAATAAAACAAAATTATGCAAAAACCCAAAGAAGGGAATAATGCTAATCAGCATAGGTGTCACTCAGTGACATCAAGAGAACTTTAACTACCTCAGTGATCCAGTGAGGGACAAACCAGTTTACATTCAACCCAGTGTCAAAACACAGGTGGAATGGCTTCAAAGTCACAGAGAGTAGGTGTAGATTGGATATTGGGATGAAATTCTTCACTGTGAGAGTGGTGAGGCCCTGGCACAGGCTGCCCAGAGAAGCTGTGGCTGCCCCTGGATCGCTGGCAGTGTCCAAGGCCACACTGGATGGGGCTCTGAGCAACCTGGGATAATGGCAGGTGTCCCTGCCCATGGCAGGGGGGTTGGAAGGAGATGGGCTGTGAGGTCCCTTCCAATCCAAACCACTTCATTATTCCGTGATGATGATGATTTTGCAAAGGCAGTAACTACAGAAATAGAAACTGTAGGAAAGTAAATATGTATGGGGTGTGTCTGCGTGTCACTTTCTGTAACTCTTGAGCAAATCTGCAGATGTGTTTGCACTTTTTAAAGAGAAACTTGCAGATTTCAAAATAAAAAGCTAATTTCCAATGGAATTTTTTCCCTACATCCCTATAACAACCAACATGCAGGTCCACAGGCCCTTGTGTATGACATTTCTTATGTATGTTTGCATTCTGCACAACCTCAGTTCATGCTGAGATGGTCATCAGCTGGTCATGAAGGTGGTACCTTGAATTCATTTCCATTCTTCCACCAGAAGTGGAGACTGTGAGAGGAATGGAGCAAAGGGTCAAGAAGGGATACCAGTGTAAAAGAGACACAGCCATGTTCAGGGTAAGCAGATGGGCTAACCAGCCTCTGGCATGTAAGAAAGTTCATTTGGCATAACGAAAGGATAATAAAGAAGATTAAAAAAAAAAAAGTATTAAGTTGTATTTTTAAGTTTTGAAAGAATTGTCAGCAAAGAAATCTCTCTGCTTTTGGAGAACTGAGCAGGTTGATGAGAGTCAGAACTTCAATAAAGATGATAGTCTGACTTATTTGAAAGAGAATGCATTTCCCAACCAGCCCTGGCAGCCGCTTGTGACAGCTGTGAAAATGGCCAAAGATCAAAAGGGCCCAGGTGCAGGATCAGTGTCCCAGCAGCTGATGAACCTTTGCACAATGTGACTCTCAAGTTCCTCCTCACCAGCAACGTGGCAGGCTGAGAAAGCGACACGAAGAACTATTGTGTCTACACTGAAAAAAAATAAAATGTAGCTGCACATCTATCTGAAAAGATATTTTGTGAAGGAAAACCTGAATCAGGGGTAGAGTTCAAGACATATTTTTGCCAGATTTCTGTTCAGTCTCATAAATTCTCCTCAATGTGCTCCCTGTCATGGAAATAGCTCAGAAAACAGAACCCAGCTTCTGAGCAAAGATAACCTAACAGAGTTTAGTTGAAAAAATGAAGCTACTGTTACTTGTCTTGCCCAGCCCCTTACAAACTTTGATCTCCATGTTTCTTTAAAGGACTCCTGTATCACAGATTGGTCTTGCAGTGGCTTAGGGAATCTTTCTATATTCCTTGTATTAGAAACCCTGAGCACAAGGACAATGTTCAGTCATTACTGTTTTCATTTATTATTTAGACTTTTGTGTTAAAAAAAATTACTCTTAAAACTTATAGAGAGCAAAGATTTCTCCAATGAAGTTTTCATTTTGAAGAGATCCCACATGAAAAGAAGTCCCAGAGCCAAAGAGCAACACCTGCAATTGCACTGAGGCAGCTCTTCCCATATCAGTCACATGCTGTGTTATTACTGTCCCACAGTAAAAGTGCCCTTGGCTGATGATGACATCTGCATATTTTGTCTTCTTGTTTCACTGCATTCCCCTCTCTCTCTTTTCATTTTCCATTCCTAATTTCTTTAACCTAAGCCTTTTTTATCTCTTCTTAAAGGAGACAGATCTGAGTGAAACGTGAAGCCAAGAGGTTGGAATAAGTTTAAAATTAAGTTACAACAAAGTTTGTTATTGATCCTTGTCTTCTGCCTAACAAGGGGAAAATGTCCATTTAGTTTATTGGAAACTGGCAATGAATGCAGTGGCAGATGTTGTTGAATCCTAGAAATACTTGGATCAGAAGGGACTCCTAGATGTTCCTAGTCCAAGCCTATTCCCAATGTTGGGAAACATGAAACTTTACATAAACCAATGAGTTTTCCCAAAATAAAACCATCAGTCTGCTTTTAGGCACCTTGCAGTGTATTACCATAGGAGACGGATGGCTGAAGTGACTTTTTTTTTTGAGTCTGTGTATCTGTGTCCCCAGGATTTCTTTGCACCTGGAAGCAAGCACACCAGGAGAAAGGAGACACTTTCTCACACAGCCTGGGCAGGCAGGTTAGCAGGACTGGGTGTGCACAGAGCAGATTTCAGAATCCAGACAAACTTCAGGCCTTCCAAGCCTCAGCATCGAACCAGAACATTTTTCATCCTTCCAGACCTGAGGGGAGCCCACAGGAAAGGTGGAGAGAGACTCTTGAGAAGGGCCTGGAGTGATAGGACAAGGGACAATGGCTTCACACTGACAGAAGTGCAGGGTTATATGGGATATTAGGAAGAAATTGTTCCCTGTGAGGGCACTGAGGCCCTGGCACAGGTTGCCCAGAGAAGATGTGGCTGTGTCCAAGGCCAGGCTGGATGGGGCTCTGAGCAAGCTGGGATAGTGGCAGGTGTCCCTGCCCATGGCAGAGGGTTGGAATGAAATTCTCTTTAAGATCCCTTCCAAACAGGCCATTCTGTGATTCCATGATTGTTTTTGAAATTGAGGGTATCAGCAGCTCTAACCACAAATTGCACCCATTCTCTCTCCCACAACACCTAAGAAAACTCAGACCCCTTAAAATGACAGAAACACTCTCTGTTCAGAAAACAAAACCTTTTAGGGACTGGTTCTGCTTTGCCTGGGAGCTGTGCCAAGGATTTCAGCTGGAGGAGGAATGAGGCCCTTCATTTCAGTTCCTTAGAGCAGGCACACTGCAGAAACTGCTGGTACACGCTGCGGTCCCAAACCCAGTGGGCTGTGCTTACCTCATCTTGTTCACGTAGGTGAGCTGGGCCAGGATGTTTTCTTTAGTCGTGGGCAGTGTGACAAGAATGGGGCCTCCAAATAAGGTCACTCAGGATGTGTTTAACAACACTGGGTGAAGTCTGTGGCAAAGGCAACTGCTCACACACACACACACAGCATCCACAGTACATTCCCTCAGCTCAGTGCGTCAGTATTCCTAGAATAACTGCTGGAGAGGCACTCCACCCTTGTGCTTCCAGGGCTGGGGGTGTGATCATCTCAGAGCCACTTGTAACAGTGATTTTAAGGAAGCAGAGGCAGAGGGACAGGCCCCTTATTTCCTTGACCTCTTTTGAAGAGATGCAGTGCAAAGGAAATTATTAAGAGCAGAGGTAGTTTTGAATCTATCAACCCAAACTCCTGTGTGAGCTGAGCAGCAGAGAGCAAGAGGCTTCCTGAGGCCAGCACAGGCACTCAGATGGCACAGAATGCTGTAAAAGGGCAAGCCACCCACCTGTTTACCGATAAGTCAATATGCTTTATTAGGCAAGAGTGCTACAGGTGCTCCTACGTGATGAAAGGAACTCCAGCACTGGGAAGGGACGTGTAGTTTCACTCGTAGGAGAATCCTGGAAGGCAAATCCATTCGATTGAGCAGAAAACCTATTTTTTTCTGGTGGTTCACAAAGCCCTTCCAAAAGATAACTGCAAGTCCCTTCTAGTAACTTCAATCTGTTGTAAAAAAGCTTGCCTTTGCCTTGTGAGTCCTCTCTAGGACTGAGGGGATAACCAGCAAAAGAAAGCAGCATAAGGAATGACATTTAGCTGCTGAGGGGTTTAGAGTTGAGATGGTAAGTTTGAACTGCAAAATGACCTAAAGCTGAAGCTCAAAGCAGTCAAAATGGGGGAAAGTCAGAGCTCCTGTGACCCTCAGTTCCTTCTGTGTACCATTTGCAGTTAAATGATGATACCAGGGAGGTCTGAGTGTCACCCATGCTCCAGCTGAGGCACCTGGCCCAGGCACCTGCCCAGAATGCTGAGCTGCCTCTGGAGCAAGGAGCAGGCAGCAGGAGCAGGCCTGGGACAAAGGCATGGCAGGGAGAGAGGGGAGTGAGACTCACTAAGGGCTGCAGCATCAGTCACAGAATCACAGAATGACTTGGGTTGAACAGGACCACAAAAATCATCTTGTTTCAACCTCCTGCTATGGGCCTGGACACTTCCCCCTAGACCAAGTTTCTCAATGATTATAATGGATAAATTTCATCCTGAAAGCTGGGGTCTGTCTTATCCATATTTTCCTTTCATCTTTTGCTCTGGAGTGAGGATTTCCTCACTTTACCTTGGTTCCTGACATTGACAACAGGGGGTAGCTCCTCCAGGCTGTCTCCCAGCTCCCTTTCCAGGATAAATCTATGGAGTATCCTGCACCACTGTGGCACCTGATGCTGGCAGCATAGCACCCCTGCAGTGGGAAGTGGAAAATATGGCAATGTGAAATTGTTGTGATCTTTAAATTCAGTCCCATTTTTTTCCATTTATTTCTCCCTACAACAAGCAATTTCTGTTAATTATCAGCAATTTTTTAGCTGAGAACTGAGAAAAGCCATCTCAATTCATCAAACACCATAGAGCAATATAAAAATATGAAAAAATCTATACCAGCTTCTGTGGTAAAAGTTGCAGAAATATTGTTATTGCTGATGCATCAGCAAAACATGCAAGACAAGGAAGGCTGTCATCACTTCTATTATAACAGACTTGGCTGAAGGAGTAAAGCAGCTTTCATACACCTGGCTACCCCATCAACAGCTGAAAAAGACATGGACTGTAAAAAAACCCAAAAACCCACAACAAACCACATATAGTGGATATTTATGGGTTTAAAGCAAAAAAACTCTATGAAAAAGCAGAATTTGTATTATCATTCTCACAAGCAGGGACTTAATAAATTCACTTTAGCCCTGCAGATTAAACAGAACTTAGTTAAGTCTGGAGTTTTCTTGATACTGTGGGAAACTTTAGAAAATGCTAAACAATTTAACCTTGTAAAAGTAACTTTGCTTGTCTGATTATTATAAAAACATAAACAGATGCTCACAACTGGCCTGTGCTTAAATGAGGTTGAATGAATTTTTCAAACATCTGAGAATGTTTTCTGTGCCACCAAGGCACTGGAAAAAGATCAGATCAGTGCATGCTGGCAAGCACAGCAAAATGTCATGGTGAATATGAAACATCAAACCAGAAAAACTGCAGTCACAAAAGAATGACAGAATATTCCAAGAGGGTATAGTGCCTCTGTGAGACACTTCTGCAACTGAGGTATCAATATCCACATTTCCATAGGAGTCTAATCAAGGGGACAAAGAAAAAAATACAGAACAGCCAACTAACCAACCAAAAAACCCAAACATTTTTTCTAAGATCAGAGAGAAAAATATGGGTGGGTAATTTCAACAGTAAATAGAGATATTTCTTTTTAAAAAATATAAGAAAAATTATCTCTCCTTCTAAGCTACCTTTTCATTTAAAGATTTCAGATGTTATAACCAGTAAAACATCTGAGGCCTGGATAGTCTTTCAGTGCAGCCAGATTTGTCAG
Source organism: Zonotrichia leucophrys gambelii (assembly GCF_028769735.1). Classification (NCBI taxonomy): domain Eukaryota; kingdom Metazoa; phylum Chordata; class Aves; order Passeriformes; family Passerellidae; genus Zonotrichia; species Zonotrichia leucophrys. Next base: position 14,146,060 of record NC_088170.1, on the reverse strand, counting down.
CCTGCTCAGTTTAAGATCTGACCCTTATACACTTTGGCTAAAAAGTGCTGTCATTTACACAGGTGAATATACTCTGACGCAAGTCTCTGGATTTACACAGGTGTGGCAGCCGAATTTGGCAGGGTTTTACTCATTTTAAACAATAAAAAAACCAAAATCAGATCCACTTTTACAGTGGGTTACAGTTGTATCAATCCATTCATGTTATCAATCCACTATATGCTGATGGTACAGCTCCAGAGCTTGTTAATGAAACTAAGAATTTTTCATGCTGTGTCCAGCTAGAGACTGAAACTGAAGCTAACACTGCTACAGTTAAAATCCTCCTGGTTTCATTAAGGAAATATTCATTTATTGTTTGTTACCTTTGTCAAGTTTATGTTAAATTTTGAAAGGAACCTTAACACAGTCCAGTTTTGGACCTGTCACTCCTATCATTGATTCACCAATATACAGTATTTTCATGTAATAAATGGAACCATCTTTTCTGATATCAGAAAATTTGTTTGCAAAGACCCACAACTCTGGCAGGACACCTGAGAAGCAGGTCTTGTATCTTGGAACATTTTTTACAAACTGCCAGATGTGCAATGTGCAGGAGCAAACATCCAGATTTTAAGTGTTTTACACATTATTTTCAGCTGGTTTTGACCAACTTTAGATTATTTGTGTGACTCAGAAGGAAATAGGAGAAAGAAAAGGGACAGTTTATTTGAAGTAGGCTCTGCTCATATCAAGTTCCCTTCACTTGAACTGAGTGACACAAATATCAGCCCAACAGGCTTGGTGTGGAACTTAGACCATAATGAAGGGGGAACCAGGCTCAGGACAACTTAATACTAACTTTTAGTACATTTGCAACAAAATTTTAGCTGTATTTGATGTTTCCTCTAAATCAGAATGCAGCTTGGAAACGGTGAGGGGAGGTGGGAGTCTGAATAAACACATCTGGCAAAAAAGAAAGATAATTCAGGTCCGAAGGGTCATTCCCTTCAGTTCAAGTGCAGTGGATTGCCCTTCCTGGATCCAACAGTAGAGGCGTGGGAAGCTTTCAGATGTCACAGGGTTGTAGATAACATTTGAACATATGATTAGCTTTCGTGAGCTGTCTTTAGAAACCTTACATTTTTCCCCCACACACCTTAGCCAGAGATCCTTCCCTTGAGGTTTCGGGACACTTAAAATGTTGCTTTGCCAAAAATCAAGGATGTGGAGAAGGTTTTCCTGTGTGATGTCATGTTGCTGCCCTTTATAAGCCTCTGCAGAGAAGAAGGGATCCTGTCTGAGGATTCACACTCCAGGCACGAGGGGAGGTGAGGAGCAGACGCTGACCCACCATGGAGCGGCGAACCATTCCCCAGGGCATTCCCTGCAGCTCCCTGCTCCTGCTACTCTGCAGCCTGAAGGTTTCCCTTGCCTTTCCCAACTCCTCTCCACTGCTGGGTGCCAGCTGGGGCAGTGGAGACCGCCTGATGCACCTCTACACCGACACCGAGAGGAGCAGCTTCCACCTCCAAATCAACGCTGATGGCTACGTCGACGGCGCTCCTCACCAAACCATCTACAGTAAGTGGCTTCCTGCAGACCTTCATGGGAGCAGGGGAGGGACAAGGAGATTTTTTACTTCCTCACCACCTACAGAAATTCCCCTCTTCTCCTTAGGCAGGCAGAGGAGCATGGCCATGGGATGGAAAATACACATAATCGTAATTCTCCTTTTGTTTAACAAATAAAATCGCTCCAAAGAAATCTAGTGGATAGCGAATTTCATTCCTTGCCTAGGACAACTGAAGTCCTCTGGTTCCTGTAATATCCTGCAAGGAAAAACCACCTGAATTATCCTTCACTTCATGATTTTACCCCCAGTTTCTGGAGGTTGGTAATGATATCCCCAAATAGCTGCTTCCCACTGATGGTGCTACCAAAGGAACTGCACTGAGGGAACTCGCCAGAGCAGGGCTGGAAAACTGATGGCATCCATAAAATCTGGATTTTGGGGTGGAGGGCTGAGAACTACTAACAGTTAAGTTTCAGTGTGCACAGAACGTGGGCATGCAAAGATCAGTGAAAAAGGGGGAAACTATGGAAGACCAGACTGGCATAAAAGAAGTGTTGAGCCTTTGGGGTTCATGAGAAGAAGGTTCTTTCATGAGGTTCTTTCATGAGAAGAAACTATACTGTAGTATCACTAAAAGGTTCTCAAATTGTGTCTTCAGAGTTTATTCAATTATATATATTATTATTCTACTTCAACACAGAATAGTTTCTTCTTCTTCCTTTGCTAAATACTTGGTACAAACTCCTTAGTTAGTAGACAAATGTGGGAGGGGTTTAAGATTTAAGGCTTCTTTTACAGCATTTCAAAAATACTTCTCTCTTAGCAGCATTCAAATCACAAGTAGCTATGTATCATAAAATAGGGTTGTTGTTATTATTATTATTACTATTATTATTACATCTATTTTATACATTCAGATAATCTAAGCCTAGGTAATGAAGCTTTCACATAAGTAAATAAGGATGGTTTTTAAAGTTATAATTTAATTAATTCATTTAAAAAAGATTCACATTCTGCTATATTTTAAAGGAATTGATAATGAAACACTCACAGAAATGCTGGCACTGTCTTATTATTTTTCCTACATATTAAAAGATTTTATGAAACTAGTTTTAGATATGTTGGTCAAGAACTAGTGTGGGATTTTAGAGAACAACAGACAGCAAAATATCACATTTTCCCATATATGCCATGAAACAAGCATAGCAGGATTGGAATGGTGGAGCAGGAAAGATGGAAATCAGACAACAGAAGGGATACTGAGAGGGAGCATGACTGATTTGCTGCCACCAGACAATGGGAAGTGCCAAGTTCTGCACCAGGGTGGCATGGCCTGGGTGTGCACAGATCTCCTGGGTGGCACAAGGCAACAGGCACTGAGTCAGATGCAAGGAGCAGATCAAGCAAAGTTGTTATTCCCACTTTACCTGGTACCAGTGACATTGCTCTCGGAGCACTACAGGAACCCCAGGTCATGGTGGATGAGTAGAAGGTAGAGCTGGTCTGGCACAGGGTTTCCAGTGAGCCTTGATCATGATCTGTTGTAGTTTTAGTCCAGCAAAAAGAATGTTAAGGGCAAAGTAACGACAAAATCACAGACTGGTTGAGGTTGGAAGGCACCACAGGGGGTCACCTGGTCCCACCTCCCTGCTCCAGCAGGGCCATCCCAGAGCACAGGGCACAGGATTGTGTCCAGATGGTTCTGGAATATCCCCAGTAAGGAGACTCAGCACCCTCTCTGGACAATCTGTTCAGAGCTCAGTCACTGCACAGGACAGAAGTTCTGCCTCCTGTCCAGGTGGAACTTCCACCTGAGTATCAGTTCCTGCCCATTCCACTGATGCCACTGCTGGGCACCACTGAAAAAATACCACAGGGCAGCCACAAAGATGAGTGGGACAAACTCCCCCTGGATGTGGGCAATGGCAGAACTGAGGGCAATGTCCTCAGACCACAATTTGAGACTTCAGAGGGAAAAAAATGTCTTTGGGAGGTTAGTGCCACATTGGAACAAGACACCCAGAGAGGTGCCATCCATCCTGAGAGTTTTCCAAAGCCACAGCAAACCTGATTTAGGGTGGGCAACAGTCCCAGGTCATGTGGGAGATTGGTTTGAACTTCCAGAGGTCACTTCAAGCCAGAGCATCTGTGGATCTGTAAATGCATTGTTGAAATGGATTTGATGTTTTTGTTGTTCTGAACAGGTGCCCTAATGATCAGGTCTGAGGGTGCTGGCTCAGTAATAATCACAGGTGTGAAGAGTGGACGTTACCTGTGCATGGACACAAAAGGAAACATATTTGGCTCGGTGAGTGACCTTTCCTAAGCCTTGAGGCTCTGAATGGCCAGTGCATTCTGCTGCTGTGGTGCCCATTTCCTCAGCCAGGGCAGGCCTGGGTAGCTGCAGGTGGAGGGGGAAGTGTTAGAAAAGATCTGACACTTAGGTCAAACTTTGCTCTGTCCTTTGATTGTATTAAGTTGTAGAGCTGACAAAAATCATCTGAGATCCTGCCTGGGTAAATTAGGACAAAAAAACCCCCAAAAAACCAAAACCACAAAACCAACCAAACAAAAAACCACCATCATCAACAACAAAACCCCAAAAAAACACCCAAGAAACCACCATCACCAACAAAAAAACCACCATCACCAACTTTCCCATATTACAGAAATTAGATCCAGTGAGGGACCAGTCTGTAGCACAAAGCCATGGCTGGGGACCCTCTAGAAGAAAACAGGGTTTTTCATTAAAATTCCTTTGCTGAAAGCGTGGACATGCAACTCTGATCTGCATTTGGGTCAGACACAGACCTGGGAAATTAGAAAAACACCTGCTGCAAGATCTCACCCTTCTTCCCCTCTTTAACCAGTGCTTGCAATTCACCAGACTCTGCTCACAAGTGTCCTATTTCCTCCCCTCAGCATTACTTCAGCCAAGAGGACTGTGTGTTCAACCACAGGACACTGGAAAACGGGTACGATGTGTACCAGTCCCCCAAACACCACTTCTTGGTGAGCTTGGGCAGAGTTAAACAAGCCTTCTCCCCTGGTATGAATCCACCACCATACTCCCAGTTTTTGTCCAGGAAGAATGAGATCCCTCTGTTCCGATTCAACACCCCCGAGCCCCACAGACACACCAGGAGCGCAGACGTTGATCCCGTAGATCCTCACCAGATCCTGGTCCCGCAGAGGAAGACCTCGGTGTTTGGTTCCCTGCAGCAGCAGCCAGCAGACTTTCCCCACATGCCCAGGGAGCCCATGAGGATCAACCAGAACGACGTGGTGAACCCCGATGATCCCCACGCTATGATGGAGGCCAGGAGGTTCCCAAGCCCCCGCTTCTACATCACGAGATAACCACGGCCCCTGCGCTCACCAGAGGCAAAAGGAACTGTCTGTCACACTCAGCCTGAATGCCAAAGTGGCTCTTAGAAACCTGGGAGACATTAGGAAAAGTTCCTTAGCTTCAAATCTTGTTTTGTCAGTAAACTGCTGTCTGTAAGTACAAGTCAGATTTTCCCAGCTCGGGCTCTACTGGTAAGAAGATCCATTTTTGAAAACAGTCACACAAACCAAACCTTTTGGGGTCTGAATCACCTTAAGTTTGCATCAATGATGAAATCAAACAAAAAAAGGAATCCCTTGTATGAAATGGGAAATTGATGTTATGTTACTGATGGAGTAACATACTGATGTTATGTTACTACCTGCATCATCCAAAATTCCAGCAGAGACAGGGAATCTCTTACAGGCACCATCCTGCCCAACCAAGCACAGCAGACAAACTGCCAGGTGGTGTGTTGCGTTATTATTTAAAAATTACCATGTCATGTATCCAATATCTGAAGGGGCTACAAGGAAGCTGGAGAGGGGCTCTTCATCAGAAATTGCAGGGACAGGACAAGGGAGAATGGCTTCACACTGACAGAGTAGGTTTAGATTGGATATGAGGAAGAAATTGTTCCCTGTGAGGGTGCTGAGGCCCTGGCACAGGTTGTCCAGAGCAGCTGTGGCTGCCCCTGTATCCCTGGCAGTGTCCAAGGCCAGGCTGGATGGGGCTCTGAGCAACCTGGGATAGTGGAAGGTGTCCCTGCCCATGGCAGGGGTGTGGAGTGGATGAGCCTTAAGGTCCCTCCCAACCTGTGATTTTTTGTTTTTAGCCTTTAAGTTGGAGCTTCATTCTCTCTTCACCCATGTGAGTCAAAAAAAGGTATTCTGCTGTTATAGGAGCAGCAAACATGGAAAATTGGAGGAACTGACAGGACAACAGGACAGGATTAAAGGCTCCTGTGGAAAAAGAGCAATTTCTGACTGAATCTAAACTGAGGTTTTGAAAAAAAGAGGAGAGACTCACTCTCTCTCAAGTGGTTCTCTATCACAGTTCTACATTTACTAAATTCTAAAATCTCAATATGGAAATAAAGATTATTAGTTTTGCATATTTCAAATTCAGAGAGAAGTACCAGGATTAATAATAATCAGTAATGTGTTACACAAGACTGTTTTGCATAATACTGAACTCTACAGGGGAAAAATAAAAAAAAACCTATGTTTTATAAGGATCAAAGAATTAATACTTAGACTACAATGAAGACTCTCATCTAATGAGTGGAAATTAGGTTTGTATTTAGAAAAGGAATGTCCAGTTAGCATCCATGTTTGTATTCAGTTCTGAGCAGGTATCAGATGCTTTACACTTGTAGGAGTGCAATTACTATTAATCAGGAGATCTCTAATGGTGACAAAACCTTTTCCCTAGTTTGGTTTATGCTTTGGGTGAGTTCACTTTGAAAAAGCTATTCTTACTCTGCAGAAGCCAGGTGCAAGGCACTGATGAGCAGCACAAAATCCAATGCGGCAGAGATTTGAGGTTTTTATTTTGCGGGGATTTTTTGCATGTCAAAACACAGATTCTTCTGCTCTGTTTATTTAGAGTATTTATCAGCCTGACAACAATTTGAAGTGATACACTGCACCTCAGTGTGCTCATAGCAACATACAAAAAAAATTACGTTGGATGCTGTTTTTTTTTCTTTTTCATGAAGTAGTTCACTGAAGCCACTGGAGTTACATCAGTGCAACAAAAATCAAAATAAGAACCCTCTGTGCTTCTTGCTTCCATTTAATTTTTTCTGGATTTAGCACAGCAGCAGGACTGCTGACAGCTTTTAAAATAATCTCTATTCCCCTCATATTTGTATATATACACAATATCTTTTTATCTACCACATCCAGCTCATTATGTTGGAAAAGTCATAGGTCCCTGATTCTGCTCTTAGAATAGTTTTCCTAAATGGAGAGATTCCTAAATAGTATAAATATTTAGGAGCATAGGACAAGCCAAATGATCAGGATTAGTCCAAGAGTTCCATCTCCTGGAATTTGTTTTTCTAAAATTATTGGGGTTTTCAATTAATTTCTGAAGGAAAAGAGTGATTCTAAGGAATTAAGGAAATTGCAGGCAGGCAGACAGTTGTGCTTTTTTTTGCTTATTCAAAATACAGCAAGACTTTTTAACTTGCTGTCTATACAATGGAGAGGTGTGATTTTATTTATGTTCTATTTTGATCTTTTTACTTGATTCCTATACCATTATTCTTGGCTTTTGCTCCTTGAGAGCTCTGGTCTTCAAGTATACCAGCAAAGGTTGCATTATGCATTAATTGTTGGAAGTTCCTCTCTAGGACTGAGGCAACTGCCCTACAACAACTGGAACCATTAAAAGCTCTGTCCACATTAAATTTTGATGGGAAATATTGGTGGGGTTAAATCTATAGACCTAAATTCCTACACTAGAACAGAGTAAGAAGGCTTGCTCACTCTATCAATAGCCAGGGGGAAAGTAAGCTAAGACTGAATATAGGATGGATTTTCATCAAAAAAACATAAATGTAACTATAGGCAACTGTATCAAATCTTAAAAGAATTTATTCTTCAATGGAGATGCTGGCAATCACCAGCTAGTAAGAAAGCATTACTTATTTATGTCACAGTATTTATTTATTTATTTGAGTGGGTCTTAAATCCTGCAGAATATTTATAAGTATTTATAATAATGTATTATAGAGACTATTTCCTTTTAAAAAAGTACCAATAAACTTTTCCATTATCTCCAAATGGTGGATTCTGCATTGTCTGTTCAAGCTCCCCCTTCCAGAAGTAATTGAGTGAACAAATAAATGGTAGCAGCAGTGTCTGAAAATTTTTGTGTGCTGCTGCCCCCTGTGACCTCCAGCCTCACAGGTTTCAGCTTCCAAAGTGTTTCATGCACCTCAAATACAAAAGTTCTGTGAAAGATGATGAGAAAAACAGTGTCTTAGTAGGTCTAGACTGACCATGAAGGGATTTTAACTTCTATTGGGAAATGTCTTGTACAAGCAATGGGAAACCACAGGTCTGTCAGTTCAGTCCTGCTGGGAATTATTTGTGATCAAAGATATTGGGATAAAAGACACTTGGTAAATTAAAAGCCTCTGCAGGAGGGCTCCGAGCAGGGCCCAGGCTCTGCTCCAGGGCCCAGCAATGGCACCAGAGGAACGGGCAGGGACTGAGGCCAGGAGGTTCCACCTGGGCAGGAGGCAGAACTTCTGTCCTGGGCAGTGACTGAGCACTGAACAGATTGAACAGAGAGTGTGTGGAGTCTCCTCACTGGGGATATTCCAGTCTGGACACAATCCTGTGCCCTGTGCTGTGGGATGGCCCTGATGGAGCAGGGAGGTGGGACCATGTAAGCCACTGTCAGGGTCCAGCCTGACCCATTCTGTGAAGACTCAAGCAGTTGTAAGATTGGAAGTTCATAATTTGCTCCTCTGCACACTATTCTGCCCCACATAGTTACTGATTATGCCTTCTCACTAATATTTCACATTCCTGTATTTTTATTCAAAGTCATTGCAAAACAATTGCCCCTTAAGGGCCTTAAAAAGCAACTTCACTCCAGCTCAGTGCTTGACCTTGGACATTACTACTTCTATGCCCACTAATTCCTTGCATACCTTCTTCACCATGTTTTTTCTCCTGAGCAACATTTATCCTTACCAGCTGAGCTGATGGTTTCCATTGTGGCATTAAGCCTTCAATTAAGATTCACCTAGATCATATTTAATTTGTCCCTTGCCTATACATTAGTTACTTCATGAAAGAACTACCCATTTAGTAGAGTGTGAACTACTTATGGTAAAAACTCATTTAATTAGATTCCAGGTTTCATTTACCCCTCTTGTCTGCAATTACTTTCTCCTTCAGAATTTGTTGCATTAACCATTATTTCAATTTCTTTGAAGAAGTAGAATTGTGTGATTCTTGGGACAGTCCCATGTAGGGCCAGGAGCTGGACTCAGTGATTCTTGTGGGTGCCTTTCAACTCAGGATATTTCACCATTCTAAAACTAATTTTGTGATTCCTGCCCTCTGAAACCAAACCTCCTTTTTTCACCTCAGCTTTTAAATTCAGTAAATTCACTTTTCAGTGGCCAACTGTTCCAAAACACATTCAGGACTTATTACAGTCAAGTGTGCTGCACCACCCTGCTCCCATTCAGCTCTGGCTGGATGACCCAACTGGGCATCAGAAGGAAAGAGTTCTGCCTGGAGCATTCCTTTGGTGACCAGGACCAGCCTGCTCAAGACTCCTGGGTTTTATCCCAGTATTGTGGGATATTGTGCCTTATGCTCAGTGCCCTTGGAGCCCTCCTGCCAGGCTCTGCCACACAGGGTCCCTGCACCCCAGGAACCCCAGAGCTGCTTGCAGGTGACAGCAGAGCTGTCTGTCACATGAGACCCTCCTGAATGGCACTGGAGTCACCACAGACACACAGATGCCCCACAGTGGCTCTGCCATATCCATGGACACCAGAGAAGCAGCTCACAAATCACTGTGCAGTTCATTTGTGCCACGCAGCTGCCCTTTGCCTGGGATTACCAAGATCTAAAAACCTCCAGCTCACAGCCAAAGCCCTCAAAAGCAGGACACATCTGGGGGAAATCTGACATATTTTAAGTCTAGGCATGTGGGTTGTGGATCTGAGGCAGCTAAATGCTTGGATATATAGAATGCATCTATATGAATTATGTTCTAAATTTTTTTTTAAAGGAAAAAACCTCCTTTTGCAAAGGCAGGGATATGTCTGCACTACAGTCTTCAACAGAGAACTGTGGGAATAGAGAACATATCTTTGCTTTAGAGGAAGGCAACTGTGGTACTACCAGAGCTCTCTGCCTGATAGCTGCTCAAGGAGAGGCAGACCTGTGAGGAGATGGAGCCAGCATCCATTGCCACTACTGAGTAGTCCCTCAAATATTTATGTTCTGTTCCTATTCCTAACAGACCCATCTATTGCTGCAGCTCTCCTTTCCCTTGATCCCAATAAACTGTACTGATTTACTGTACATGTGCACAAGAGTTACTTGACCAAAAAAGATTTAATCTCAGTGTTGATGTAAAAACTTAAAAAGAGCAGTACTATACACAGACCTAAAGAAAACAGCTTTTAAAATTAGCTTCAGAAGCTTCCAAAATGAGTGACTTTTTAATGCAGAGAGAACCTGACATGTGACATAACAAAGGAGAAATAACAAATGCAACTATTTTAGGGCAGGCTATAATCCTACCTAGGCTGGCATCCTGCCTCCAGCAAAGTCAAGAGCAGATACTGAGGGAAAAAGTACATCTGGGCAACTGTAGCACACTCATGACTGCTTGTACTCCCTTGGCCACTGGCAGATGTGCTTGCAGCATTTTAGTGTGTTTTACAAAGTCTGAATTGGGAGATTCTGATGCATTTTCACTGAAAAAATGTGACTTTATTAAGATAGGAGCTGTTCAGAAAACCAGAGTGGTTTCTTCACTCTTTGGTATTTTTCCTTGTTAGGCACCACAGTACCATCTACTTGCCCTGTGTGAGACTTACCAGAGGAAAGAATTTGGTAACAGCAAGTTAAAGAAAACAATCACACAGACTCCTGGATTTAAATTTTAATGACCTATAAATACAAAAAAAGAAGGTAAAGTGTATTATAGAGGAAGAGTCAAAAATCCCTCTGGGAATAGTGTGACCAAGCAGTGGCAAAGCACTTAACAAAGCAAATGTTCTCCTAAATTATGGGATCACCAACCAGAACAAAATATTAATTACCTGCTTGAGAGCAAGAAAGATAAAGGCAAGAAAGATAAAGAAACCTTTTAAAGTGAGAAGCACTCCAATCCCTAGTGTGTTTTGAAATATTTGAGGAAATGACAGACTTAGGGAGAAAAATGTGTCACGTCTCCACTCATCCTCTCGCATTTTCAACTCCATTAGAAACTGATGAATGGTTCCAAGAAGAATTGATGGAATGACTGGCAAAATCCAGGATGTGGCAGTTCCAGGGGAGTTTCAGCAGTTTAAAGCACTGGCAGGAGAACTCCCTGCCAGTGGCATGCCTGAAATAAACTGGCACTACCAGGGACAGGCAAATTCAAAATGAACTCCTGCCCCATTCTCCCACCATTAACTCTGTTAGAAGTCATAATTAAAGCTTTGCTACCTTCATTGACTGTGACCATCAACTTAGTACTGAGGAGCCTTCCAGGTAGATGCATTTCACAAAGAGCTTGAGGAGTCCATGCAAAAGTCATATTCCCATTTTAGCTTCCTGTGAAGACTTATTTCCTTCAGTATATTGAGAAGGAATTATTTTATTACTGAAAAAGAGCTATGAAAACTTTTAAACAGCATCAGCCCCAGGAGACTTTTTCACAGTAAAAGGCCAGGAAGGAAAACAAGTTATGTGATCTGAGCAAAGCTTCACAGGGCAATATTAAGAAAGATTTTTACCTCAAAAGAAATACAAATGAAATGGGAGTTCTATTCAAGAGCCTTTAATTTATTTTTTTTTAACAGGCCAAAAATATGCAAATGAAGAAAAAATATGTGAATCTTATAAATAACATAAACCAGATAAGCTCACATTGTAACACCACAAACACCCCAGTAGGGAAAGAATGCAGTATTAACACCAACAGTCACCAAACAATCAAACTTGCCTCATTCTAGGAAAAAATATTCATAAAGTCAAGTGCATGACTGCAACTGACAGAAGGATTCCAGTCAAGTACAACTCACTCCAGAGAGAAAGTCCCTTTTCCAGAACAGAGACCACTACTATGTGCACACAAGGTTCCTCATCCTGCTCACAGCTAAAAATAAATACTCTGTGTTTGTGTACAGTGCTCTTCAACAGAGACCTCGAGAACCTGAACAGTTTCTTAGGAAGTACTCCTGGCGAGGTAGGTTTATCATCATTCCCACATTACAAATGGAAAGGAGACTTGCCCAGAGTCCCACAGATATTCAGTGTCAGAGTCACACCCCTTGGCTCTGCACCAAGCCTGTCCCACTGGGCAATGTTCCTTCCTAGGTTCTACTATTGCATTCAAAAATTTATTTTAAGACAACATGTACGTTTCATATTACAATATAGCATTTTGTAATAAAACAAGAATACAGTATAGCTCAGCTTTGAGGTACCACTCCTCTCCTCTCCCCAACCCTTTCACTTGGAGGTAACCAAAATAATTATGGAGTAATGCAAAGGAGTTGTTTGAAATATGTGCTGTAGGAGCAGATATGCAAGTGACTGCAAGCATTATGCTTCTGAGAACAGGGAATATTTGTTTTATTTTGCTACTGCCAACTTATTCTGGGCACTAGGACCATGCAAATTGTAGTTTTTAGGATGGCAAGCAGTTGCATGTCTCCCTTTTTGCAGTTTAGTGTCAGCAATTCCAGTCAATCCCAGTAATTACTACAGATACTTTTCCCAAGTTTAGCAAAATTGATCTAAGTGATCTAATCCCACTTTCCCCCCACCGAGACCCTTAAAACACTTTTGAAGCTACACATTCAGCTCCCACATCCACTAAGTGAGAGTCTTGGTTAAGACAGACACATGTGATATTGGGCTTCAACAAATTCCCGTTTTCAAGTTTTATAATGAAATGACTGACTCCAGTATTGGGACTGACAGAAGACAGCTGGGACTTGGTTAAATTTGCTGGTAAGGTACAGTTGAGATCTGAAACCATATAGCCAATCCAGTTCCTCATGTAGGCTCCATGACTCACCACCAAAATATTGGCATCTAATACCGTGGAAGATCCGCTGCCCGCAGAGCTCAGCTCCGCCTCACTGCAGTGGTTTGTCCAAGGGAAAACAAACTGCTCTCCAGATGTTCCTGAGCTCCTGCCTGGGGCACCGGGCTTGCCATGCTCCTTCTGCTCCAACTCAACTGCCAGCTGGCACAGGAATTCAAAAAAATCCCTCGCACGCTCTCTCACCTGCAGGGAAAGGCCAGAAGGGAATGTTGCAAAGAACGAAGAGATCGTTGTGAAGCAAGCACAGATTTGGCTTTCAGAAATCTGACACAAAACTACTTCAGGTTAAACACAAAGATTTCTCACAGACAAAGCTCAGAAACCAATGTAAGTTACTGACTGCTGTGCAAACTCCTCTGCCCTCCAGAGAACAATTGCTCTCATCCTCCTGTGAGCCAGAGCTTCATGAGGAGTCAGTTTCAAAATCAATATTTTAGTTATAAAGAGATTCCCCACTTGGCAGCCACTGTTATCAGACCAAGCAGCATTTTTTAGCTTAGAGAATATCTCTGGCTGGGCTGAGCTCTCAGTGGGAAGCTCCCAATAGCTGCAATTGCACTGCTAAAGAAGCCTAGAAAGTAGGGCATAAATAGATAAATAAATAAATAAATAAATACCATACTTCATCCAGTGTTTCTCCTCCAGAAGGTGTGAATGAAGGACATTGCTCTCCAGCATCCTTTGCCATAGCCTTGAGGTCAGCCAAAGGCTTTCCTTCTGCAACACCGTATTTCTGTAAGGGAAAAACAGGGCTTGGCAGGATGTGTCAGGTCACCTGTAACCCCTTCCAGAGGCTGCAAACAGCTCTTCCCTTTGTGAAGCTTCAGCTTTGCTTTCTTGGATTCCCAAGGCATAGCTACCTTTTACATTTTATCCCAATTTTGGGTGAGGAAATATCTTTATAGGTACCCTTTTAAACAGCAGATAGATAGATATAGATATAGATGATATATAGATATAGCTAGATAGATATAGATATAGATATAGATATAGATATAGATATAGATATAGATATAGATATAGATATAGATGCTCAGTAGACAAATACTCTAAAAGCAGCATCTCATTTAAACCATGGACATTTAACACATGACCCTCAGCCTGATCTTCGTATGGAGATTTTTTTTCTTCCACTAACACTCATCCCCAGCATACAAAATTCAAGTGTCTTTGTGACTGAGGTCACAGTGCAAATGCTTCTGTATGAAGCCCTTCACATGAGGATAAACTCCATTTTCCTTTTGCTTGCAAAAAGGCTACAGGAAGTTATTTTGCACATGTTAGAAACCAGTATTTTCTCTAAAGAACTGTGACCTTCTCTAAAGACCTTCCTCCTCACAACAGAGGAAGGATCCATCTTCAATTCAGAATTTTTGAAAAAGACATTAAAAAAGGAAACAAACCCACACAAGTATCCTTGCAATTAACAGTAAATAATAAGGCCTTGCTGATTTCAAGTGAAGAACTGGAATTTCTGAGAGAAAAAAAAAATCAAACAGGAAATGCTACAGTCACATATTGCTCCTTAAATACTAAACTTTACCATTAGAGCATCATAATTAAAAAATTCATAACTTAATCTTGGCTCTGCTTCATCCTTCTGCAAACAATTTATTGTCCCTGATGTGAATTGTTCAGTTTCCAGTGATTAAAAAGACATCAAGTAGTGCTCTCCACTGCTAAATCTACCATTCAATAAGGCAAGATACCCATGAGCAGGAAGTTACATTTTCAAATAGTTCAATATTTGATAATAAATTCTTTTGACACTTACTCTCTCTCGCAGTCTTGCATCGTACTTGATTTCCAAATCTTTGCAAAACCTGTTTTTTCCTAGAATGGCAGCAGCAGTCTAAAAAGTGAATATACAGTCACATCAACTGGACAGAACATAGACACACCACCTTACTCCACCAGAGCCAAGGTGAATCCCATCAGCAGCATCCAACAACCCAAACCAACAAAACAGAAAGTTTTTCAGCTCCCAGTCTGGCACAATTGCATAGATGGCCCAGGCTAGACCATAAAAATAGAAAAGCTGCAATCTTCTGGCAATTCCCTCCCAATTCAAAGTCCAGAACAGCTGAAGAAACAGCACCCATGAGAGGTGGCCAGCAAGGTTTACTGGGATAAGAGCCACATCTTCTGTTGAATAGAACACAGAGCAATCGTGTGGACATTCTTTACATGGAGTACAATGGGCCAGCCTCACAGCTGTGCTCCCCAGAACTGCTCAGTTAATCCAACTGAACCAACATCTGACACAGTCTGGCTGCCACAGCCAATCCTGAGGGCTGGAAGGGACCTCTGGAGATCACCCTGCCCAGGCAGGGTCACCTGGAGCAGGTCCTGGTCATGTGTCCTTGGAATGTCTCCAGAGAGGGGACTCCAGGCCCTCTCTGGGCAGCTGTTCCAGGGCTCTGCCACCCTCAATTTACAGAAATTCTTCCTCATGTTGGAAGGTGGAACTTTTTGTGTTTTGGTTTGTATCCATTGCTCCTCATCCTGTCACTGGGCACCACTGGAAAGAGCCTGGCACCATCCTCTGACACTCCTTGGAGATGTTTCTGTGCATTAATGAGATCCCCTCTCAGTCTTCTCCAGACTAACCAGCCCCAGCTCTCTCAGTCTCCCCTCATAAGAGAGATGTTCCAGATCCCTCATCATCTCTGTGGCCTCCACTGGGTCCTCTCCTTGTCTTTCTTGGGAACCAGAGGACAGCTGCTCCTGGTTCTTACATGCACCCATGCCTGTGAAGGCTGCACTGGCTTCACAGGCAGTTTGAGCTGTGCAAACATCCAAACCAAATCAATCTGACACTTAAATAATTCATTTTGAAAAACACTCCTTGGATTCTGGCACAAGTAAGCAGCCTTGTTGTACTACTGGCACATTTAACATATTGCTTAGGACAAATTTGGTCTTGGAACTTTAATCTTCCCTCAAAGAATAAGGCAGAAATAAAGACAGGGTTGAATCCACTTCCTTGTGTATATGCACAGCACAGTTACTTGCATGATCATATGCAGGAATTTCCTCTTTTGCAACAGAACTTGTACATTCCTCCCATACTTGAGCTGTGAAGTGACAGTGTAGTAACAGGCCCTTCATAGAACTGCAGCTGCCAAGAAAGCTGCACCAGGACCACTTGGAAACCTCAGCTTTACACATCTTTGGGAAAGCTTTCCCAACATCTGAACAGCTTGTCAAACAAATGGCAAAACACATTTCCTGTATGCAAAGGAAAATTCAGGTCTTTCGCATTAGGAGAGTGCAATTCTGAAAGGGCTCTTCATGGAAAAGGCTGTCTCTAATAAAAGAAAAAATATCCCAAACCAATTCCCATAAAGCAGGCACACAGCACAGACAGCTTTATGAAAGTTAGAAAGCACTCTTAGTGTTTTAAAATATCATCACTGCCATTCACACACATAAAGGAAGTGACTCAGGCAGCTATTCTGCATATTTAAAATATCCAACTATTGCACTCTGCCCTCCTTGTCTCTTGTTTTCTGCTTAAGTTGTGCTGCTACAGCAGTTTCTGGAACTGTGCTGCAAAACTGATGAGCAATGTTGATGGTGTATGTTTTGAGGGGAAAAAAAAGAGATTTATACTACATTTGGTTGAACTGGTTTACAGCTTCACAGACTTCTAGCAGGACAACACAGCAAAAAGCAAGCAAACAAGAATGGCTTAGGAGTTTCAACCCCCTACATGTCTCTTGAAAACACAGAATCAGCAACAGAAGAGAGAATTAAAGATAGGGCCTCCACAGGAGACATGACATTCCTAGAACAGTTGACCTCTAACTTTGAAAGTTTTGCTTCTGTAATTTTGAGTGTTTCATAATTCTGCACACAAGGTCACATGTAATCCCATGTAGTAACTTTTCCTCTTTATTTAATCTGTATTGTAGATTTACTGCATCAAGGCAAGAGGTGTGAGATGCTTGACAAAGTCCAACATCTCTGCCCATTTAATGATCCTTGTACTGATTTCACAGCAAAACTCGACCTTGCCTGCATTGGTCTGCACTCCTTAAAGGAACACAGCACTCAGCCACAGCGCCTGGGACACCACAACAATGTCACAGCCAATCTGGTTTGCTTCTTAGAGAAAAACTCAGTCCTGTCTGTGGTGATGGGGACCACCAAGTTCCCATTACTCCTTTAGCAATAACAGCAAATCATGGAACCATGGACTAGTTTGGGTTGGGAGGGACCTTAGAGATCACCCAGTTCCAACCCCCCGCCACAGGCAGGAACACCTTCCACTATCCCAGGCTGCTCAGAGCCCCATCCAACCTGCCCTTAGACATTGCCAGGGATCCAGGGGCAGCTTTTGGCTCTGTCACTGCATTATTTTTGCATCACCAACAGCAAATAAATGCCAGATCCGGGAGCCAGCTGTTGCCTCAAGAAGCACTTACCTGCTTTGCTCGAAGGAGGTCACTTGAAAAGACGTGGGTAAACTTCACATTACTGAGAAATAAACCAGCAGCATCTGCTTGCCTGAAACCAGTTGCAGAGAGCGGCTCATCCACTCCTTGACCTACAAAACAAAAACCCCACAGCATTAAAACATGCAAATTTTAGACTATTTAGCAGCTGACCAGGCATGTCAGCAATAAAGAAACTGCCCAGTCATAAGAAAAACTTTCTCCTTTAGCAAAACCAACCATTAGGAAAAGTCACTGCTCTTCTGGTCTTCCCTAAACTCAGTCACACATATTTAATGATTAAAAGGAGTAAAGCCTAGGAAGACAATTATCATTGTCAATGATAATTATGTTAATCTATACCTCTGACAAATTTTAAGCATAAGACAGAGACCTACATTTAATAAATGTGACCATTTTTAGAAGGGTCACTAGTTCCTGCAAGAGCTATCTCACAGCTGAAACTCCATAAACAGATTTGTTAAATGTAAATAAGAAAGAGGACAATACTGCTGAGAGAATGAGCTGCAAACACAATCCATTGTGGTCTCTTCCTCTCCATCTCACACGCTGGCAGTAATG
Source organism: Zonotrichia leucophrys gambelii (assembly GCF_028769735.1). Classification (NCBI taxonomy): domain Eukaryota; kingdom Metazoa; phylum Chordata; class Aves; order Passeriformes; family Passerellidae; genus Zonotrichia; species Zonotrichia leucophrys. Next base: position 14,128,344 of record NC_088170.1, on the reverse strand, counting down.
CTCACACAAGCTGGAGCAAACCCAGCTGCAAAGCAGCAAACCTCCCAAAAATTGTTTCCAGCCAGGAAGTCTGTGAGAATAACTGGTCACAGAGCTCTAGGACAGTGCTGAGAGAAGCAGCACTTTGGAAATCCAGCCTGAGTTGGACAGGTGTGCTCCTGCCACAGCTCAGAGTCTGCAGGAGAACCCAGAACTGTGGTGGGGGGACAAACGTGGAACAGATTGCTACATCCACACTTTTTACCCATTCTAGCTCTGCAGGAAGCCAGGGCAGACAGAGTGAAATTCCCATCAGACTCAGAACAAAGAACACAAACTCCTTTTACCCAGAAAATGCTCAATCCAACAGCACAAAACAGGACACCAGAAGTCCAGAAGCTGAGTTCTGAGCACCTCATCTGTAATTCAGACATGTGAGACGTGTGACCCCAGTGTGCTGCTGAAGGCTTACACCTCTCAATTCAGAAGAGGCTTGCTCAAAACCAGAAGCTATGTTCTCTCCACACTGGAGAGGAGCCCTATAAACATCACTTGACCCAAGGAGCTAGGAAATCAAAAGACATCATCAATATTTTTAAGCAATTAAAGCAAGGGGATATTCTTTACTCATTTTATTATGATCACAAATCCATGTTGCAAGAACTGTCAATGGCAATGCCAGAGGGAGGAAAATCTGGAAGCACAATTCTCCTTCACAACATGAAGTATTGTAGAAAGCTCATTTATTCAGAGTACAACCCCAGCCGTGATTTTCCTACAGCAGACATCCAGGCAGCTCAGTGTGCTCAGTTCTGGGTGTGCAAGCCAGCAGCCACAAAGGTGAAATCTAGTTTTAAATGTGTCTACTCAAGACTGCCTTCCTAGAAAGAGCTGGGATTGAACAATTCAAGCATTTAAACAACCTCTGCTTTTCATTCTCCCTTGCCCTACTGCAGGTTTTTTCTGCAAGTAACAGATTCCCTTCTTGAGGCAACAGCCCCCTTCACATCAGGATTTTTACCCATCCTCCTGCAGCTCCTTTTCCCAGAAGCCCTTTTCCCAAACTTCCCATTACTGGGATTTAACACAGTGCTATGGAGTCCTTAGTAAAAGGTGCTGCTACCATCTCATTTGATTACATGCAACATTATTTTTTTCCTTGTGTAGAAAAAGGAACTCTTCTAATACTCCTGTTAAAACACAATCTGCATCAGCATCTGTTGATGTTCTGTGGAGGGTGGCTTAAAATCTCCTGTACTGTTATGAAAGCCATGTCCTGGCTTACACATGAAGTCTCTAAAGGTTTACAGTATTACTGCTTAATGACATCTCAGCAGTTGGTGACAGGATTTCACCATGATTCTCCATCTCTAACCAGGTAACAGAATAACACTTACTAACCTTGCAGTATCTTGTCTTTATTGTATCTCGTTTCTCCACTGAAAGAGAATGTAAACAACAACAACAAATTAACTTGTCATAATTTAAGTGGATTTTCAAAAACATTGCTGTATTAAATACCAAGAAGAGACAGCAACACCTGAATGTAAAAAATAAGACACAATGCAGCACAAACCATTTTCAAAACAATGCATACAAATATTTTATAATTAAAAAAATATTTTCAGATCGATTCCAATCATGCCGCCAGCTTTTAATGAGACAAAGCTATCTGATATAAAAGTAAGAGAAGTGATTTCTTAAATTAGTGCCGCACAATTTATCGGTAATAACTACACCTCCATGCTGGAGAGAACAAAGCTGCAGGGAGACTCTGGAGCCTGCTTTTGACAAGCATGTGCTGCAGCTGGTTCTCTGAACTTTACAGGAAGCAATTCCAGAGATTATCAAGGGTAGCAACAGAGCTGCACACCTGGAAGAAACAGAGCCTAGGAAGCCAAAGCAGAAGAAATCACAGACTCGTGGAATGAACTGAGTTGGAAAATATGTTAAAGATCACCCAGTGCCAAACCCCTGCCATGGGCAGGGACACCTCCCACTATCCCAGGTTGCTCAGAGCCCCAGCCAGGCTGGCCTTGAACACTGCCAGGGATGGGGCAGCCACAGCTTCTCTGTACAACCTATGCCAGGGCCTCAGCACCCTCACAGGGAACTTTTTGTACCTGACAGCCAATCTAAGCCTCCTCTCTGTCAGTGTGAACCCATTCCCCCCTTGTTCTGTCACTCCAGGCCCTTGTCAGGTATCTCTCTGCATCTTTGAGGTCACTCCAAAGCCTTCTCCTCTCCAGGCTGAACAATCCCAATTCCCTCAGCCTTTCCTCCCAGCAGAGCTGCTCCATCCTCTGCTCCCCTTGGTGTCCCTGCTCTGGCCTGGCTCCAGCAGCTCCCTGTCCTTGCTGTGCTGGGCCCAGGGCTGGATGCAGCCCTGCAGGGGGGGTTCAGCAGAGAGGGGCAGAGGGGCAGAATCCCCCCTGCCCTGATGCCTCGGGGCTTATAGTAAAGGAGAAAAAAAGCTGAGCCTTCCTACAAATTAAGGAGTTTTCTCCTGACAGCTGCAGGAAGCTGGAGCTACTTGGCTCAGTCAGCCACAAACCTCTGCCAACAGAGCGGGAGAAAAAAAGTCACTTTAGGAATTCCAGCCGAGTCACAACCACTTTAACCTTTCACGGGAAAAAGGTTCACACCACCCTTGCCCCGCCTGAGAGCTTTTGCTCAGCTCCCCCCTCCCGCTGCCCGTGACCGAGGAGGGGACGCGGCCGCCGGGGCACGGCCAGCGCCGGGGGTGCGCGGCCGGTACTCACTGCCGCACGACCGTCAGCCCGAACCGAACCATGGCGCACGGCAGCGCAGGTGAGCCCAGGTGAGCCCAGATGTGCCCAGATGTGCGCAGGTGGATCCCAGGTGAGCGCACGTCCCACCGCCCGCACTGCGGCGCCGCGCGCCGCGCCGTGACGTCATGCCCCCGCCCCGCGTGCCGCTCTGACGTCACCGGAGGCGGCTCCCGGCAGAAAAGGAGGATCCGGGAAGGGCTTATGGTTCCGTAGGGGACGGCTGGCACTGCCCCGCTCCACAAGCGACAGGACGAGGGGGAGCGGCCTCACCGGAGGCTCGGCTTGGGCATCGGGAAGAAATTCTTCTCCCAGAGGGATAAGCAGCATCACACAGGCTGGAAGTCACCGGCCCCGGTGGCATTTGCGCGCCCGTGGATGTGGCGCCTCCGGACAGGGTTCAGTGGCGGGCGTGGCAGGGCGAGGTTTACACCTGGACTGCCGCACCCGAAATGGTTCCGCATTCTCACTCTGCAATTGCAATCAGGAAGCTTTCGCCTTAAAAGTCCGGGTTTGGCAGCGCCTCGTGACGCTGGTGTTAAGGAAAGTTCCTGGTCTAAGCATCCCGGAGCCGCTTGGAGTGACACTCGCGGCGTCTGAGCTGGGACTGAAGCCCCTTCCCAGCTGCATCCCCCTGTCGGACCGGGTTTCCTTACCGGCTCCATTCGAGGTTTCCCTGACCAGAGTCTCGGATGTCCAGTTCCGTGACATCCTTCAGTCACGGTGCAATTCCTAAATGACAAAACAACAGCCCGAGCTGGTGGCCTTGCAGGAGGGACGCAGCACAAGAGAACCCCTGGGCTTTTACACCCTCACAGATTAAGGGTAGGAAAGTCTGGTGTTTCATCCTCTGCCGTGTCTCTGAGTGTCCATCCCCTGCCCGGTGCCACAGGGCTGGCATTTCCCAGCCTCTTGTCTCAGCTGGGCTGCTCCAGAGCTCACCCTGCAGTTCCACTGCAGCTGCACCCCGAGCTCCCTGCACGGAGTGTGTTCCTCCACACAGGGACCAGGGATGGACCCAGTTTGCCCCTTTGGAGAACACAGAATGCTTGGTGATGTTCACTCTGGTTACATCAGCTCAGTTAACACTGATTGGCAGCAGCACTTTGCTCAGAGTGGTATCAATACATTGATATTTAGATATAGATGGATAAAAAGCATTACTCACAAGTCAGTTAGAAGCCTGGGGAGCCAAATCACACCCTGGATTAACCATCAGCAAAGGTGAGCTGGTTCCAAGGAATAGTTTAAAGCAGCAATTTCCAAGGCACAGCAGTGTGAGATGTCACACCCACATCCAGCTGGAACCACACTGGTCTTGTCCTGCAGAACCCACAGAATCACAGAATGGCCTGGCTTGGAAGGGACCTTAAAGATCATCCAGTTCCAACCCCCTGCCATGGGCAGGGACATCTTCCACTGTCCCAGGTTGCTCCAAGCCCTGTCCAACCTGGCCTTGGGCACTTCCAGGGATCCAGGGCCAGCCACAGCTGCTCTGGGCAATCTAGAAATTCCTGCTGGTAAAATGGACAAAGTAACACAAGAAGTAACTTGAACTCTTCGCCCTGATTTTTGAAGATTTTCTAAGCGTTCTGATGTTTACATTCTTGTAGCAAACTTTTTCACACACTTTCTATAAATAACTTATTGTTTTGCATTCTTTTATGGAGGAGGAGAAATTTGCTAGACTGTTGGTTTGTTGGGTGTCATTGGAGAGGTGACACTTTCACCCTCCAATCCACTGTCACTTTTAGAAAACTATAAATGTTGGAGTCAGAAAATAAACTTCCCTTTTTTCTGCACCTTGAGAGCACCGGTGTGTGTGCTCGTGTTGTTTTGTGTCCTGTCATGACAGGAACTCATCCTTTTCAACTCAGAAAGCTGAAGTTTTATGGCTTGCTTACTGTGTGATTAACCAAAATATTAGTTGGTCAGCTGAGTGTATTTCCTTCAGGATTTTTCAACCTGATTGAATAAATGCCATCTAAAAATCTGAGAAATTCTTCTGTGTTGCCCAGAGGTCTGACCTCAGTTTGAAAGTGGTTTGTGCTTTAATACCAAATACATTCTAAATGAAGACTGAAACATAATTTGTTTCAATAGCTATTTAAAGCAGATGCAAAAATTAAATATTTAATGCAACAGTTGTGTCTGTTTAGTTTCCTTTTTGTCTTCCTTTCACAGCGTGGCGTTAACCTCAAATTTCTGCAGTGCCTCTCCTCCACAGATTTCGGAACTGACATTTTCAAGGGATGACACCAGTGACAGTCTCACCTGTAAATGAGCCAGTGCAAACTGAATCAGCTCCGACCTATTTTTGTTGTATCACCATTAAAAACAACTGTGTTTTGCTGCAGTGATAAAACTCCAGCTGTGTCTCACACGTGGTTTAGAGGATCAAATCTCAAACATGACTCTACACTGTTAACATCTCTTCTAAGTGCATGCTTTCATACGGGTCCTTTTGCAAAACTGACAGCCCTTCAGGCAAAGTTAGTGACAGACTTTGTCTGAAGTCACCCACTTTGGGTGACACACAAGCCACTTTGGCTTTGAGAGCAAACAGCTCTGAAAGCCTGTACCTTCTGACTCAGAGCCTTGTGGCTTAGCTGCTAGGTTAGGTTTCCCTTTTCAGTTGTTATTTGGGATCTGATCTTGCTCCTTGTGCTTACAAATAATACACCCAGCAGAAACCTTTGCTGAATTTCTTCAGTTCTGTGTCGCTGCACTTCTCTGCCTGCACAATGCTCCTCTGAAGGATGTGCTGGCCTGAAGAGAGGCATAATCCTGGCAAATCGTACCCAGAGATTGCGCTGCGGGCAGGCCTCAAATTGGCTCTGCTGGAGAACACTTCTTAGAATTTCATTCGTGGCAGAGGGACTTCGGGGATGTTTTTAATTGTTTTTACGCTTGTTCTCAGTGCGGTATACGGGCTGAGAGCAGGGAGCAGGAGCAGCCCCTGGGTCGAACACCTTCCCTTCTGCCGGAGCTGCGGCAGCCCCGGGACGTTCCTTTCCCAGCGCGGGATTCCCGGGATTGTCCCGGGGCCCTGAGGGCCGTGCGCGGGGCGCGGGCGCCCCCTGGCGGCTCCCCCCGCGCTCTGCAGCGGCCGCCGCGGCCCTTCGGATTGCACAGGCCTCCCGCTCCCGGGATCGCGGATCCCGTCCTTGGCCATGGCGCAGTCAGCGCACACCAGAAGGATCAATACTTCGTTGTGTCTAAGAAGCAGATCCAAAGTAACCAGAATAAAAAGTTTCTCTGAGAAGCAAACAAGCTGAATTTACAGTCATGGAATCATAGAATATCCTGACTTGGAAGGGACTCACAAGGATCATCCGGTCCCGCTGCTGGCCCTGCACAGACACCCCAACAATCCCACCCTGTGCATCCCTGAGAGCGCTGTCCAAACCCTCCTGGAGCAATTCTGGCAGCCTTGGGGTTGTGGCCATCCCTGGGGAGGCTGTTCAGTGCCCCAGCACCCTCTGGGGGAAGAACTTTTCCTGATATCCACCCTGATCCTCCTCCCCTGACACAGCTCCAGCCGTTCCTGGGTCCTGTCGCTGGTCACACAGAGCAGAGATCAGGGCCTGCACCTCCTCTTCCCCTCATGAGGAGGCTGCAGAGTGCGATGAGTTCTCCCCTCAGAGACAACGTGAGGAAACTGGAAAACTTGAGATAAATTTTTGTTTGAGTGTGCTGGATGACAGTGCTGATTTCATCCCTCATCCTCCAGCTGGTTATATCCCACTCACAGCTTTGCTCAAGTTGTGAAAATCCTCATCAGAAAGGTGAATCGACTGCTCTTCAGGGATGCTTGCGAGTCCTCTGTCAGATGAACCAGAGCTTTTGCTCTAAGGGTTCCTGAGTAACCTGAGGAGCCAAGCACAGCCAGTCTGCTGACCTTTCCCTCTCTCCTTCACTGCTCTGGCCTAATTCTTCTTGCAGTTTCTGCATGTTGCATTTTGGAAGAGCTCAAATAACAACCCAGTTTATTTTTAGAGAAAACTCAATGGCAAGACCAAGCTAGCACCACATCATTTCCACAGAATGACAGGCATTTAAGGACACAGACATTTCCCTTTTTACTTTTCTTCTTTGCATCAGCTCCTTTCTCTCTCTCTCTCTCTCTCTCTCTCTAGCAGGTTGCAGCAAAACTCAGTGGTTATTCTTACCTTAGTGTAAATACCTCAGCTTTACTCACCTTTATTTGTAATCCTAACAGGTCTTGATAGAATGCCACTGCTGCTGAGGGATGCCCTTTGTCACAGTGCCCCTGGAGCCCAGCAGAGCACTGACCTGATGTTCTCCCTGGCCTGACAGTCCCACAAGTTTCAGTGTTGTCTCCTGGCTACATCAGCAGGAACATCAGCAGCCCAGCTGGAATGCAAATCACCTTTGAGAACCCTTTTAAATAGAACCACAATCACAGGAGCACAGGATGGGTCAGGTTGGAAAGGACCATAGTGGAGCATCTGGTACAGTCTCCCTGCTCCCGCAGGGCCATCCCAGAGCACAGGATTGTGTCCAGACAGCTCTGGAATATCCCCAGTGAGGGAGACTCCACATCCTCTCTGGGCAATCTGTCAGGGCTCAGTCACTGCACAGTTCCAGTCCTTCACAGGCTCCAAGCTGAGCCTAGTAAATACCAGAAATTGCTGGTCATGTTGTTCAGTGGTGGTCAGAGAAAACCCTGGACTTGTGATCGTTTAAAAACTCTACCTCTTAGTGTAGATAAGCTGGAAAATGTGAGGCTCACAAGACATTTGGCAGGGAAGTCTTC